>NC_136613.1:15271012-15423512 GCF_933228915.1 Telmatherina bonti
ATAAATTGATCTGTGAAATTACCATGTACATTTTTAATGGATTTTTACACTACAGCACTAAAGTGTGGAGAAGGCCAGAAGTCTTTACAAAGGAGGCAGATGGGGCTCCTAGGAGGAGTGCTGCATGTATCTGTATGCATCCACAATATGATGGAAAGAGCAGAAAGTCAGCAAACAAATCAGAGGAAAAACTTCAACACAAAGGCCACAAACATTCTGTTTTCAATCTTGATTTATTGTTGTTTTTTAAGAGCTTGTATTAACTTTAGTTTTTAAAATCTAAACTGTGAATACTCTTAGTCCACCAGAAAGCCCAAGCTATTGCATACACCCGCATGAAACTATCCTACTGCCCAACCCCAGATTGTCTTACTTTTGGAAATGTGTCGAAGTGGACAACAACAACATTGAGTAAAACACCACTGCCGTGTTCCCTATACTCAAGTCAACATGCTGAGAAGTGCGAACTTACCGTCCAACTCTTTCTTGATTGTCTGCACCTGAACTGAAATTGATTGGGTCTCTGCAGCCGACGCAGTCAGAGCTGAGGCTTCAGGAGCTACACTCAAGTTCTTTACAGTAGACAGCAAACTCTCGGACTCAGTATCCTGAGAAGAAGTGACACGTTTCAGATCACGACACTGCTCTGCTATCAATGCTACACACAGTGGATATAAAGTGTATACATCCCTGGTAAAATGTCAGGGTTTAGTGACATAAAAAAATTGGACAACATTTTCCCATCTTTAACGTGACCTAGAACTTAGACTACCCAAGAAGAGTTAATGCTATCAGTCTATCAGCACACATAATTATCATCAGCAGAGATAGCTGTCATGTAGTGCCAGACATATGTACAGGTCTGGGTTTAGAGATGCCGTACAATACACCTTCTGGGAGCCTCCATGCCCAGAATTCATCTGGTCTTTTCATTCATTTTGGGAAGACATCCAGTTCTTTGCAAAGTCGTGGTTGTCCAATATTTTCTCAGCTATTTAATGACAGTCTTCCCTTACATTGTACACACAATGCTGTGGAAATTATATTGCACTCTTCTACTGACTTGTGCTTTCCAACAATTACATCTGTTTGATGCTTTGGAAGCAGCCTTTTCTGCAGTTTCAACTGAGTACATGTCCAGAAAATCCTACTAGAACAGCTGAACTTTATTTTTATTTCGGTACACAGCAAGACAGATGCTGTGTACCGAAGCAGACTGAATGCTGTCATCAAATCAAAAATGCACAAAGTCTCAATATAAAGATGTGCAAATTAATCCAGCCAGATCACTTTAAATTTTTGATTCTTTTGTTTTAATTTTAATAACAGATTTGCTTGTTTCTTCACCTGAATTGCACAGATTTTACATCACATTAAAAAATGGGGAAAGTTTTTAAATCATTTATTGTGGTTTCATTTTTTTTTATTTTATTTATTTTATTTTATTTTATTTTTTTTAAGCATCACCAGGACT
Organism: Telmatherina bonti; assembly: GCF_933228915.1. Lineage (NCBI taxonomy): Eukaryota > Metazoa > Chordata > Actinopteri > Atheriniformes > Telmatherinidae > Telmatherina > Telmatherina bonti. The sequence goes on from NC_136613.1 coordinate 15,272,487, forward strand.
TGGCCTTTAAAACAGAAATACGTATACTTTTTATAGTCCTGTTCATATATCAGTGGTACAGAGAAAACATGTTTTCCACCAGAGACATATTATTAGCAGACCAATAAAATATTTAACAAATTCTCCTGCAGAAATAAATGATAAAATAGGCGCTCATATATTTATCACAGTGACATAATAAAATGTTGTAGCTGTGAAGCTAAAAAAAAAATGACGAGAGGTGTTTGTGAGGACTTACTGACGGACTGTTAATATCTTCTTCATCATTGATTACGTCTTCAATATCAGCGACTGGCAGATTCCCTGAGAAGAAACGGGAAGAGTTTGGAAAAAACTAAACTGAGAGTAAAATATTTTAGTCACTGAGCACACAGCTTACCTGCGAGGGAATCACTGGGACTCTCAGGTTCCTGGCTATGAAGAAAAACAGAAAATCAAATTAAATAAAACTGTGATATAAATGACCATTAAACATTTATTAGATACTGAAGTGTCACAAAGCAAATAAGAAGCACAAAACAAATACACATCATGCTTTCCAAATGCACAATTACAGTACGAAATGAAAAGGAAAATTCCCATACCTGAGCTGCTGAAGGACAAGCTGAGAGTGTAAAACAAAACAAATAAAAAATGAAACGAAACAGAAAAACAGATATGAGATTATAAAACAGCTTCAACCTCTAACATTTATACTGTCACTGAAGACAAAACTAACAAATAAAATCCAAGATTAGACCCACTCTCTGTTCTGTAGAGGAATTTCCACTGTCATCTATATCGGACTCCAGTGGGAACTTCCAACTGTCGTCATCTGTCCAAAAGAAGATCAGTAGGATCAGTTTGTGAATAAGAATTAAAACTACAAAAGTTACAGCTTCTTTGCTTGTAAACAGGGTGAACCTGGATTCAAAGAATCCTCGGAAATCTTCCTTGCCCGTTTATACTTCCGCTTAATGGGCGGCTCTTCTTCTTCACTGTGACAAAGAGAGTTTCAGAAGTTTTAAATGTCCAACAGATTTTAGAAAGTAAAAAGTAGGTGGGTTGCATGAAACAACGGCAAGGATGAAATTACACAGAACAATAAAAAGAAAAAAAAAAGGAATTATCATAAAAATGAAATGTTATTCCAAGAGTGAAATGATAGATTATATGGTAGGAAATCAAACACACTGCAAAACAAGTGAAGGAAACATGCATATCCCACATGAGTAATGCTTGAGCGCATTACTCAGCCCTTGTTCAGCTATGTCTGAAGAAGAGCTGGTGCCTCTAACATCACATGATTAATATTCAAAGGAACATTGTCTGGTGTGCAGATTTTACTTTTCCACTTTAAAGCAAACACATCGCACATAAATAAAATGATATTTTTCCGAAAAAAAAGGTGGGTGAGTGAACTGCAAGAGAAATGAAATGATCAAATTTCCTTGTTTGAGCCTGAAATCTTCATAGAAACAAAATTACTTAAAAACGACATGTTGGTTCAGATGCATGGAACAGAAGAGACCAATAGGTGTACTGATGAAAGTAAAATCTTTACACATTCTTGCATGAATGATTTCAGCTGTTTGGGCACAACTTTGTAGCATTTCCTGCCTAGTTTACAGGTTATAATTTCAGTGGGCACCAGTTAAGCACATGGAATATTCTACTATGGATCCACAATGGGAAAAAAAAAAAGACAGAGTTTCTTAATCTTCTTTTGAAGCATTTTTTACTTGTATTTTTTGGATGCAGTGACAATATTAGTATCCAGCAGCCAGATTTCTGATGGTGAAACGGTTAAACTTTTCACTAAGCAGAAAACCCTTCACTTTAGACTCTCTGCGATGTGCTTTAAATTTCCAGTCACAATCACTGATATGCTCAAAATAATTTTGAACAATTTTAAAATGTATTTTCTTTTGCAACAGCTCAGCTTCCTCCAAAAATAATTAAATGTCCACCTGTCAGTTTTGATATGTTGTCTTTGTCATACTTCCAATTACATTTTATACAACCCAATATTTGTTCTCCAACATATTAGTAATAAAAATAGTTCAAGATGATAAGATAATAATAACAGAGTGCTACAAGCTAAGAACATAATAAAAAGGAAAAATGATAGAGCATAGCTCAACCTCCACAGTATTCATACTTACTTGTCATTAAAATCCAGCTGTTTCTGAAAAGCAATAGAGGAACAATCACAATCTCAGTCAGTTTGATAAGGCATAGGAGGTATTAAAATAGTTTTATGTAAAACGGAAATAAAACCTTGGAAGAGCAGTGAGTCACACTGGATGAGGTGCTGCTCCACGAAGATGGTCCAGGTCTTGATGAATCACCTGCCGATGAGAATACAGTTTAGCATGTAATACATGAAAAAAAAATACCTTTGAAAAAGGCTGATAAACACTTACCATTATTGCTGATTTTCCTCTTGTATGATGAAGGAGCATGTTTATCACAATATAACCTTAAAGACAAACAACAGCTGTCATCACAGTGTGATGCCGATGCAAGAAGTGGTAGAAAAACTAACATTACAGATTTAGACAGAAAGATGGATGTTAAATACGCACATAAAAACACTATTAGACAAACTTTCCAAGCTGATATTCTCTTCTGTCTTCTCACAGGTTAAACAAAGTGCCTCATGAAAAAAAGACAAAGATGTCATTACTTTGTTAGGAATACTTTTGGCAAACTCAGTTCATTCAACCTAAAATATTCAGTGTCACATTTTTAAAGTCCCATAAAATTCTTTCTCCGCCCCCCCCCCCCCCCCCCCCCCCCCCCCCCCCCCCAATGTACAATTTGTTTTCTCAAGAAAAAAATTTCTTAGTGTCAATCGAACCTTGGATGGTCCGGCTTCATTGGTACCGTTGGAGGACTGAGGCTTTCTGATGACATTTACACAATCACCCTTTTCTGGCCATGAAAAAGGCAAAATTTAGCACATCTTACATTGTTCACCGGAAAAGAAATAGATGAAAACACAGAAAGCGAGTATGCAGATGTGCTTACTTACTCTGTTCATAGTGGTGTGAGCAGTATACCCTGTTGAATATAAACCACAGACAAATATTATAGTGCAAATTTCTTCTTAATGAACTTTTTTTTCCTTATAAAGAATGTTGGCTTATTCTTCATGTGCATAAACCTATATATCACACTGACCCATATTTCCCATTCTGGTCATCCACAAAAGGCACATCCCCACAGAGTACTGCACAAGGATAGTGGAAGGACTTCTTGCAACGTTTAACTTCACATCCAACAGTGGCGCCCTTTTTCTTACAGTGGTAACAAATCTAATGCAGAGAATTGAGTAACAGAATGAAGGTCTGATTCCAGCATACCGATAAACCTATTCAGGATCTGACAGCTTCAAGTCTTTACCAGTCTGCTTCCACGTTTGACCTCATCCATCACATCTGCCACAGAGAAACCAAACAGGTCATCTTGTGCTGGCGAATCCGTGGAATATATACCAGAGGAGTATAACTGTAAAAAAAGGAAGAAAAAAAAAATCCTAATGGATTCAAATATAGTCATGCAAATATGAGCCGTTACATTTTTCTGACAGAAGGGAAAAATAACCCTTTTTCACTGACAAATTTCAAGGTTGTGTTCTTCATTTTCAGTACTGCAAAACTAGGATGGGGTTAATTAATTCAGCAGACACATTGGAAAAAAGTATCTGCAAAATTTAATCAAATTTAAGAATGTATTCCATTCTACAGTCATTTAGCAGACACTTTTATCCAAAGCCACTTACATATGAGTGAGAACCACACAACCATGAAATCAAACAGTAGAGGATATCATAGGAAGGGGCTAGTGGACTGTCCAGTTGGACGCAAGTCGCTCCATGAAGTGCTACAGGCTTTTTTCATGTATAGTGGTGTAAACAGTATATTTATATGTATAATTTACAATATTTAATTACAATAATTGTTTGTTAATAAAAACGATTAATACATGTTAAAAAAAAAAAAAAAAAAAAATCAAGCTTAAACACACCAAAAGTATTTACTGCCAGTCAAAAGTTTAGACACACTTTCCTCTTGGGTTTAATTGAAAAGTGTGTTCAAACTTTTGACTGGTACTGTATAACAAAAATGTCAAATGACACACCTCATTATGCTTTCTCTCTCACACACAAACAAAGCCCATATCAATGAAGACCAAAGCTGAGCAGATGTTCAGCTGATCAACAAAATGTGAGAAAAAATATTGAACTTATTGTAATTTGATCAGGAAAATGAAATCCAAAGTTGAGGTTGTGCAACTATGATCAAGTCAGACAAAAAGTTTGGTTTTTATAACGCGTTATCAGAGATATCTTATCAGGTGGAAACATGGAAAGTCAGCCAAACTTTGCTTCATGTGATTAATAGTTTAATCAGAAGATCATGTTGGCCAACTTTGTCGTCTGCAAATGAATCAAAGCTACAGTGCTTAAAAATTTAGTTGAGCAAAAATATTAGATCCAGTATGATTAGAAAGGAGGCTCATGTCTCAGCACAAAGTCATTTTACTGTGCTGCTTGACTCGACCTGCACACACCCCACCCATCCACCGGTCTTCGCCACAAACAAGTTTCTATTGAGTTTCATTTTTGCAGCTTCGATGTAAATTAAGCTAACGCTTACCAAGGCTAACATAGCAGCAAGTTAGCTAAAACTATGTTGTAAAACAACGCAGTGCGGATATTTTCACCACTGAAACACTTTCCTACTTTCTGCCCTGGGTCTTGCTGCTAGTTAAAAATTAAGAATAGATAAATAAATAAATAAATAAATAAAACAGCGCCCCAAAACATCTGTATACTTCTGTAAACCTACAAGACAGTCCTGATGAGCCGTGACTTCTTCTTTAGTTGATAAAGCTCCTGTTATCTTCGTCTCTTCTGATCGTTGACACAGAAAACAGAACGCTTTGCGACCGTTTCCCATTATCTTTAATAAAAATAAAAATAAAACAAACCCAGAAATAAATCTTGGTTTCTTGCGCCGTTAATATATATATATATATATATATGAGTACACTTCACCCCCGCTCGTCCTTTCCCGAGGGTTGCCAGGTTGATTCTACTACCCCCCTTTTTCGAATTTTTTCAAGCTTGAGAAGAGCAAGTCCTGTGTACACAACTTAAGATAACGATATATGTCTACACTCGTTCTTTTTAAAGTAATTTTATGTTCTCAAAGCAGAAACCCAAAACAAAACAAGGATTTCAGAGAAGTAACTTTGCAGTCATTCACTTTATTCACTCTCTTTTACCGAACCCATAAGGGGAGACTGGAGAGCTCCATTTGACATTAATCCTATTCTTTTGGAAATTAGGATACCGGAGATACCAGATTTCACCCAAACTAATGTCAATTCACTGTAACAGTGGTCCTTTTGATAGATTAATTGTTCTATGCATTGAGAAATGTCAAAATGGGAAGTTTATTACGAAAGGGAAAATATCTGGCAACCCAGTTGGACAGTTTCAGTTTCATTTCCACAAAGTGGAAGAAATTGTGAAAGAAAAAAAAGAATGAATCACTGAATGAGACAGACCGTACACAGGAGACTGAAGTCGTTGAAACAAGTTGTTTATGTAAAAAAATTAGACCAGTCACAAAATAGTGACATCACCATACTTAATGTACAATATATCATCTCCATTAACAAACATCTCATGACAGATTCACAATATCTACATTCAGAGCATGATCCTTCTGAAGGGAATAAGTTATCTCTATACAGTGATCTCTGGCTCATCAAACTGAGAAACATTTGTTGCATTTATGAAAACACACAAAGAGTTGGACCATGAGAACATGAAAGGAGGACAGTTCACACACAGTCAGGAAAGCTGGTGGCAGAAAAGGTTTCCAAAGACAGGATGGAAATAAATAGCTTGAAAACACAAGAAAAGGAAAGAGAAGGAGGAAATTTGAGGATGAATACATATGGGTGTTTCTTAATAAACACAGAAATGGGAAAAAAGGAAAACATTCATGCTAAGCAAGACACACATTTATTTTCCATTTTTTCTATAACTTTTGAAAAATGAATATAAAGAATAAATTAGTGCAGATTAATGTAAAGACGGTTGCCATCCGTATGATATGGTTCACATTTCTCCTTGAACAGAAATAGATGCATTCAGTGAGATCAGTCCTGCTGGCTCCTTCATACATCTACATGAACATGAACCTAACTGGACAAATCTGAGACTAGAAGAAAGCCACATTTCTAAACTGTGATGTTAACTTGTTGTGTAAAGCTGTTCAATATCAGATAACAACAGTTATCTACAAATGACGTGCCACAGTCCTAACATGTAGTGCTTGTGTGTGATAAAAATGGAAAAATATAGCTTTCTCTGCAAAATTCATAAGAGTACTGATGTTGGCAACACAGCACAGATACAGCAACATGATGCTAGCATTCTGGAGGGCTGTTCCACGACAGAGGAAGTACTGAAGAGCTCAGGGTTTGATGTCTGAAAAGTTTGTGTAGGCTTCACTGCAGCTGGATGATGTGCTGAGGTTACCGGAGCCACTGCCTTCTATTGGAAACCCACACACACAGACAGAAAATTACTCTCAGTTGTAGCAGATGTGTGTTGAATTGCTTTATTTTGGACTGTTTCTTTGAATACCTGAGCTGGTCAGAGACTGGCAAGACTTGGACTTTCCAATAAGGGTGACAAGATTAGCAGCAGCAACCCAGCCCTCCTTCGATGTGTTTAAATTACGCACAAACCTAGAGGGAAGCCCAGCATTAGCAACAATAGTTACAGAAAATACACTGAACTGAATGCCCTCATATGTAAGAGCATCTCTTTCATTCTGTATTACCATTTATATTAAAAATAAGTACAAAAAAAATGTATTAGTAAAATAATAATCTGGATATAAAACAGCTTTTAGTCATTTAATGAAAGTTGTAAGCCCAAACACTGACACTTAGGTGAGTTGAATCCTATCAAATACAAATTCTACTTACAAGAGTTTATACAGGTTATGTTTCTTAACATGGACATGATCTCTGCACCACTAAAGATGTCAGATGAAATACTGATACACTGCACAAAACGCTCCACAGTTATAGTTTATTTTACGAGAACATGTTTTTTCATTTATAAAAAATACATGCTGCGGTATTAAAGCAATGGTGTATTAAAGAAGCTTGAAAGCAAAAACTTAATCTATACCTGAAAGCTATTAAACAGTTTTTCTACCTTTCTCCTGGTTCAGATGCTGATAAGAAAAAAAAACAAAAAACTGCTGCAGGCAATTAACAGGTAAAACCATGGAGATGATTTCATTAAAGGCATAACCAACTTATAAGAAAATAACTCAAATGTTTTTTTTTTTTTTACTTTACAGGTGATAAATACGCCAGCAGAATGAGGACTGATTATTTCATCCACTGTTTGCAAGTTCTACTTGCTAAATAAATTCTTCAGATTGTGTAGTATTGCAAAAAGTGAGAAAACACCTTTTAATTATTTTCACCTTTCAAATTTGAAAAGAAAGAGCAAAAACCTGAAGAGGTTTACCACAGAACTCAGGTCATGATGCTGCTGTAATGAGGGATTTTCTGCCTCTCAGAGAACAGAAAGGTTGTATTCTCACCACTGTCCATCACCTTCCTCCTTCACCAGCTGAACCATGTCTCCACTCTTCACTGAGAATTCTTGCTCGCCTTCTTTTTCGTAGTCAGCCGTCACAGTGTATTTCCCAGCACACTGCAGACAATGCATAAGCATATGAAAAGAAATAGCCACCCTTAAAGCTCAGGATTTACTACAACTAAGCTGATTAAAAGCTGGTCAATACTGTAATGCAAACAGCCAATTTGTTGTGTTCTGCAAGACATAAAAACAACAAAGCAAAATAATCCACGCTATAGCCCGAATAATGTGATTGCAACAAAACTCACCAGCTTCTTGATGTTTTCATCCTCTGGGTCAGAGTTAAGAGGATCCTCAGCACTGGAATAACCTTCATGTTCCTCAGAGGCATCCAGCGACAGGGAGGCCTTATTCCAGCCTGACAACAGAGACAACGGCAGGTGTTAACTTTACAGCGGCTGACAGGCTTTAGTGTGAACGGCAGTGAGAGATCGACAGGTGTAAGGGGGAGACAGAGGACAAACTACTTTTAAGAGTGCTACTAAACCCAGGAATCCTGACAACTTAATCAGTTCCAAAACAATGACCACAAAATGTGAAGATAGTGAAGACTTGCATGCATCTCTACATTTCTTACAAAGTTATAAAACAAAGAGGCAGGCAAGTATTCTTTTAGGTGAGTGGCTAATTCAACTGGAAAGGAAAAGAGTCTCCCAGTGAAAGGTTTGCTCGGTAGTGAAACAGTGGGCCGGCATGGTAGGCATTATAGAGCCATTTTTAGTATACCTCTCCATTTATTCTGTAAGAGACTAGAGGTGCTGAACCACCTGGCTCTGGTCAGGTGGAGGGGAGGAGGACCTGCATCTGAGGGACATGAGGCACAGCTGGTAACTCACCCAACAGCAGCTACAGCCAGCTTTGTTATTTTTTTTAGAGCATGGGTGTAATCAAGAATCACATGTTTATGGCCAATCAGACAAAAAGAGTGGATAAACAGACTACCTTTAAAGCCAAACGGAGTGGGATCACTCTGCCGTTTTGTCTTCTGATCTGGGCTGGTGGGAGATCCTGCCATCAAACCAGAAAAGTAGAGACAAGTGTTGTTGTTAAGGCTTGAAAGACAACCGCAACACACATAGTCAAACGGGAAGTAAACAGCAAATTCAACTCAGACTAAACTGTGGATGGAGGAAAGACAACAGAAGTTGAACACTAATTCTAACCAATTCAATTCAATTCAACTTTATTTATATAGCGTCAAATCACGGCAATGCCATCTCAAGACGCTTTACAGACAGAGGGGAAAACATAATGAAGGCCAATTCATAATAGCCTATATAAGGAAACCAACAGATTGAGTTGAGTCCAACTCAATCTCCCATCCTGAGCAAGCACACTGGCGACAGTGGGAAGGAAAAAACTCCCTTTTAACAGGAAGGAAACGTCCCGCAGAACCCGGGTCAGGACAGGCAGCCAACCAGGAGACCAGGAAACCAGGAGAGTTTCTGCAAAAAGCAGCTCTGTGTTGCAGCACTTTTCAAATGGAAGAGCCACCTTAAAGAAATATTTGATCAGCAATTCCATTTTTTTTTTTTTTCTACAAAAGGGCAACTAGCCATCCAAAAGCTTCCCAGTGCTTTGGTTAGAGAGAACAGACACTAACACCTGATTTCCAAAATGAAAGGGGCAGTATATTCCTAAAAACTTGAAGGGCAGGGCCAAACTATGGGAGTCAGGGTTGGACAGGACTGTTTTTTGTAAAGAAAAAAAAAAGAAAAAGGGAGCATAACACAAGACTAAATATGGAGTCTAGAGCTGTGTGATACCTGGTGATGGGAAGATTATAATGGGTAATGTAAAACTTTTGTCATCAGTAGTCGTGGGTTCTGTGGACAGAAGTATGTCTTTAAAATACATTTTCCATCATATACTGAGAAAAAGGTTCTATCTGGTTTATTTAGTCTTCACAGCGTCATGGTTACGGTTATTTCTTGACAGAATTTCATCAAGAGGATGGCTAAGACAAAAACTTGACTCATTTCATTTACTTCTGAAAATACATTACTTAATGGCTAAAAAACAAAAACAAAAAATAAACGTGACCTCCTCTAAACTGTCATGTTTTCTTATTTTACAGTAATATGACATGTTTGTAAAGAAAATGACAATGGCCTGCAGTTACCTTTCTGAGCTTTGAGGTTACTGAATCCCTGTAAAGTAAATCGTTTTTTAGCCACAGCAGCTCTGTCTGAGGTCGGGCTTGTCACAACCTCATCTGACCCCAAGGAAAAGCAGGAATATGGGACAGACAGACAGAAAGATGGATGGAAGGAAGGAAGACGGTAAGTTAAGCAAGGGAGACAATATTCAAAGTGGGTTGGAGTCTTTTCAACGCATAAGGTTAAAATATTATCTAACCATAAGAAGAGGGGAATCCAAGAGGTATAAGGTGTTTGCACAACACATACACTCCAAAAGGAACAGACTGATTTAATAATATTTAAAAAAAAAAAAAAAGAAAAAGAAAGTTACAGACAGGTCTAGCTCCCATGGTGTTCGTTCTCACCTTTTCCTGTGAGCTTTGGTGAAGATGAGACATCAAGGCTACAGGACTCAGCTTTCTTCTCCTCCCCCTTCTTAAAGCTCTTCTGACTGGACTTAAAGGGGCTGTGGGAGGACAGAGAGGAGCATGTAAAGCTTCATCAACCTTTCAGATCCAGAGTTTTTCTACTGGCTGCTTCGCAATGTGCATGTCCTCCCGGGTGACACAAACCCTGACTCAGGAAAGGAAAGTTGTGCTGTAGAAGTCGCCATTTTACACTGTCAAAAAATGACCAAAAATAACTGACCAAAAATAACTAAATTAATCTTTTTTTGTTGTGTTTTTTTTTTTTTTCCTATACAAAGATTGAGAGAACTTCATCATTGTATCAGCATTAACTGGAGTTTTGAGTTTACCCCTCTTTTCCAGAGCAGGTTAGATGCTAAGTTTATTGTGCACAGTTTTGTTGTGTAATAAGCTGGTGGCCTAGAAAAACGGGCAGAGAAAATCACTTACCACACTGCCCAAAAAAAAAACAGCTGGAGAATAAATGAGATTGGGATCCAGACGTACCTGAGATTTACTGTCCCACTGGGTGGAAACTGGAAAACCTGATCTGGTGCTCTCTGCTGGCTGGCTTCTGAAACACATCCACATCAAAGCAACCATGCCAGAACATGTGCAGCAACAGCACTCTCATCAGAATTTCAAAAAAGGTTTTTGTCTATTTCTGATTTAATATGAAATTTAAATTTCAATACTGAATTTATAAAGGATTTTTATTTTCTCCGTACCTCTGCAGGCCTCCAGCTGCGTTGTGAGAACCTTCCTGATCTCATTGACCCAGGTGGTTTTTACTTCAGCTGTCGGTGCCTGCATCAAAAATGCAAAAAAATGTTCAAGTCCCTTCATTTCAACTGTAAAATGTTCATTACTGTGGAAACTTATTTCTTTGCAATCATTTACCTGAACAATATAGACCTCCTCTCTGGAGTTGGACCAGATTTCAAACTTTTTGTTGTCTCCTTTCGCGTTCTCAGTAATACCCACTGCATTCATCTGTCCAAAAAATTAAGCAGATGATTATTATATGATCAATAAAAACAGATGTGAGACAAATTCAACATTACTAATGTGCAAAGAGTGACTCACGCTGAGAGACTGTTTGAAGCTGTATGAGGGGGCTTTCTCATAGCCCTCCCCATTCTCCTCCCTCTTCTTGCAGAACAGCAGGGCTTTCTCATGGAGGAAGAGATGTCTCTGCATGGGCTTGAAACGAGCCAGATCCTTAACCTTGGCGTGTCCTTTTTTGTGCTCCGTCCACACGCTGAAGGACCCTTGCATCAGCAGCTTACCCAGCTCACTGAGATTGCCCTGAGAAAGAAAAGCGTGGAAGAGAAAAGTTCCTGCATGAAGGAATGATTAACAACAAAGCAAGCACATCTAAAATGGTCCATGGAAACCATAACTTTACATTTAACTTTTTTTGTTTTACTTTAAACACCAGTATCATTTAGACTGCCTGAATACTAAAGACAGTATGTCAATAATGTGCTTCTGCATGTACTTGTTAGTTGCAGGCAAATATAGACAATTACTTCCCTTTGAAGGACATCTTCCTTATTATTACCTCCTTCAGGTTATGTGTTTGCTCCTGTTTATCGGCCTGTCTGTTAGCAACTTCATGCAAAAACCACAGGGCAGATTTATGTAATTTTTTTCAGAGAATGGCTCCTGGTCTAACTTTCCATTCCATTACATTTTGGGGGAAATATGGAAGAATTGTGGACAGAAATTTTTAAAAAGCTTTGAGTGGAATGGGTGGAAATGAGCTGCTTGGTGGAGGTCTGCACTCCCCAAGCACTTTTCTAGATTCAAAAGACAGGACTATGAATCTGTTCTAATGTAATGTTAACAACAGAAACAGTAAGGTTTAACTGGATATAGATGTTGCATTTGCACACTAACAAGAATAAATCAAAAATATATTTAAACAAACAGCTTTAAGAAATTAATGGCCTAAGATTTTTCAGCCCTGGGTCTGTATTTCCACTGATGTCTGAGGTCCAGGGATAGATTAAGCAAATGAAGTCTGGTGAAAATCGCCATAACCCATCTGCACTTTCCTGAGTGTCCAGAGACTCCAGGAAAACATGGAAGACTATTTCTGCTCTATTCACACAAAAGCTGACCATGTTATACATTTAGGTGTAGGTATGGGTTTTATATGTGTCATTTAACACAACCACAACACGAAAATATGAGAATATCATTTTAATGCTTTGTCTTAGTGGCTTTCTTGGGAGAATTAAAGTGATTGCCGTGCTGTGTTTTATCATCTATCTTCCAGTCTGAAGCAGAAACATGAGGGAACACACATCCCTTCCAATCGATGCAATCTGTTGGTTTCCCTTATCTAGGCTGTTTATTATGAACTGGCTTGAACTGATGTGTCTGTAAAGTGCCCTGAGATTACATTGTTGTGGCACCATACAAACAGAGTTGTGTTGACTTTTCTTCAAATCTGTTAGTTTTTACAATTTGGGTGTGCCTTATTTGCACCTTACAGCATGATTGTTGTGCAACAGTAAGTTAGAAGTTTATGCATTACACTATTTTTTTTAAATGATCCCTCATTTTCTACAAACTATGAAAATGATGCATAAACACATTTTTACACATTTTTCACATATTTCTGGGATTTTAGCACCTTCATTAACACCTCTTTGGATCATGTTGGCCTAAATCTTGCATTTGCACAGTAAGCATATTATTACAATAAACATTTCAAGAAAGTGATGTCACCAGATAGATGGACATTTATACAAACATTAATTTGAATATACACATGCTTTCAATCTTGTTTATGATGTAAACAGCCCAAAGAACTGTACCATATGTTGCCACTCTTTATGACAAACATAGTACCATTAATCCAAAATAATAAAGTAAAAATATATCCCTTGAGTTGCTTTAAAATGCTACATTTACTCTGTACTTAGATTGGTAAGCCTGGGCCTGTTTTCAAACTTACCTCATATCCTGTAATTGCAATGAGGTGCATGGAGTCATTGACAGCCTTGAGAATGCCCAAGATGGAGGTCAACGCTTCCTGCAGATCTTCAGCTCCATCACAACTTTTACTGTACTTCAGCATTTCCTGCAGGCAGAAACAAACAAGCAACTCAATAGTAACAACACATAGATCCCAGTAGAAAGAGTTCAGTTGATGTACAGCCAACAGTTTCATTTATACCTTCAGGAGCAGCTGATATTTGGTAATCCTTTGGACTGGCTTCAGCAGATAAGAGTCTAAGCCCAGCTTATGTTCCAGCTTTTTCTGACACTCCTGATAAAATTGGATGTTAAAACATTAAAGAGAATGAAATAAAACTTGAAGTTGAAACAATGTGCTAACTATTTGTTCATTTGGAAGCAGGTGAGTTCACCTGGAAGAAGGCGCAGTCTGAACACTGCCTCCAAAGGCTTTCGGAGCGAGGTTTGTTGTGACAGTACTTCTCATAGATCTGCAGGTCTGTCATCTGACGAGGGCAGGAAAAATAATTAGTACCTAAGAAAGCTGCTTGTTTCAGTCTTTGCCATCCGCTTTATGACTCACCCGCTCTATAAAGCACCTTCCAACCAGCTCTGGGCAGTCGGTGTACTGTTCCAACTCCCTCAAAAATGTTCTGAAGGAAACAAAAAGAAATAATTTTATGGTTCAGAGTTGAGATAAAACCAGAATAATTGAGCTGTACATTCAAATGTCATGTTATGGTGCAAATTTAATCAATGACAGCCAGATGGCGCTCAGTCACCTTTTGTGAAAGTGGTAAATTTCTGGCATGTTCCCAAACAGAACCTCTTTTTTGTTCTGCAAAGGTGCTGGGATGAGGTGTAACATCGCTGGATTATCCATCTCAGAGGCATATCCCTGCAATGACAACACAAATATAGCAAGACATCCCTGGCACAGGTAAAAAGCGGAGCCTAGAAAACCTTCTGGGGAAGGAATAAACACCTGCAGCACACAGAGCAGCTCCTCCACGTAGGCTCTTTCAGTTTCCAGCAGCTCATTCATGACATGTCTGCAGAAAGAACAGATAAAAACAGAGAGATCAAACGGGGGATTCAGTGTACTCAGTAAAGGTATAAACGCAACGCTGGAGATAACGAGATAACCGTTTTCACACAGTCCATCTGCTGTGTAATTTGATTACAGATGAAAGAGTTGCTGCTGATCCCTCACCGCCTGAGCACTGCCAGGTTCTCCTCCTCCTCAGACAGAGATGCATGTCTGCTGTTACCATCTCCGTTCTGCAGTTGCCCGTTGTCCTGCAGGTGGAAAAAGGAAAAGAAGTGTGATCGCTTTTATGAGTCATAGACATTTTTAAATTTAAGAAAAAAAGGTGTGTGACAGCATGCAGACATAAACAAAAATAGGAAACTTACTTTTTCACAGCTGTTGTTGGAGTCAGAGCAATTTTTCTCCTGTTTTGATCTGTGTGCTATGAAAGACAAAGATAGTTACTAAAATCTATTTCCTTACGGTTAAACATGATCACCTATGCACGTTTTAGCTGACACTCAGCTTTTCATGTTATCTGACCTAATAAACAATTTTTTAACAAAATCACAAATTAATCAATGTTTTTTTTTTTTTTTTTTTAATAATGGATAATGCATCGTTTTATTTAACTAAAATTAACAAAATATTCCCATTGCTATCATGAATTTACATGCAATATGGTGAATCTGGAATGTTATTTTTTATACAGGTAAACATTTTAATATAATATTTAATAGCCTGACCTATAAAATGCTTTCTACTAAAACTTTACAATAGTTTTACAACTAAAACCAAATCTCAGAATGTGTGAGAAGGATTTTGTTATATTGACTAATAATTCTAAAACTGCTCAACTTTCACAAATAAAAAACAGATGTCAGCAATTATAATAAATGTATATTCAGAACATAAAGGTTTAGAAAGAGTGCACCCAAGAAAACTTTCTTCAAGCATATATTAGGATTATTTTCTTAAACTTTCTATCTTTCCTAAAATGGAAATGTGATTCAATCATCATGTGAATTCTGCATAAAAAGTTGGGAAATTATACTGGTAATACATGCAGTTTAAACAGTATTTAATACCAAAGAATTATGAGCACATGCATCTCAAAAGTGCCTAAGAGAGGACTCACCTGGTGAGCTGAGAGGCGATTTGATGAAGGCTTCAGGTCTTGGGGCTACTGGCTGCACAGGCCTGGTTTGTTTGGCTGCTAGCTTCTTGAGACTGACCCTCCTCTTGTCAAACATCTCCTGCATGGAGACCTGCTTCTGGTAAACCTTCTCCACTTGGTCCTACCAGACAAGAAGCCATCAGTAGAGTGTTTTCAATAACTCAAGCTTGTTTAACCATTTCATGTTTAGTGTCGTTATCCTCAATACAGCAGTAACACTTTAATATGAGACATAACGCCATTTTGATGTCAGACACATGACAACAATCTAGTCATATGGCAGCTGCACATTTCTGTTTACCATAACTGCATCAAGTTATTACAATCCATTTGAGAGCAGTAGAGTGAAGTTTAAATGCAACACGTGTTCTTCTCATATGCTGGTTTACTTACCCTGAGCTGCTGGTTCAGCACAGACTCATACTCCTTCCAGATGCTGCTGAGGTCAGTCAGTTGGTTCTGGCCTGCATTGTCCAGGTAACGCTCCAGCTCCTGCAGAGCCAACTCTGCTCCTTCATGAGACTGACACTTGTCTACTGGCTGAGATGCCAGCAGATAAATGCCATCATCGACCCATCTGGATGCCTGAGGAATAGAGCAGCAGAAGAGGATAGTTTAAATGTATGACCAACAAGACAAGACAGTTACGATGGAGGCATTTGTGCGCGTTGAGTTATCACCCTCTCCAGTCGGTGGTGCAGCTCCTTGGCTTTGAGCAGGTGGTCCTTTTTGGATCTCAGATTGCTGCTCACATTCTCACTGATTTCTCTCAGTTCGCTGCATTTAGGCTGAATGGAGTCTTCGGCATAGTGAGAGCTCTGAATAAATTCATCCCCCTCACGACACAAGGCCAACGCTCTGTCCAGAATCTCCTGAGGACCCAAGTGAATAGAAAGTTTAGTTATCTAGGATATACATTTTTAACAAATTATAAACACAAGAGTTAACTCTAAGTCTTGTTTTTTTTTCAACATTGTTTTTAATTTATTTTACCACAAAACGACTGATACAGTACAGTGCTGAAAAATTAAACCACAATTTCAATACAAACCAAAAGTTTTCCTATTTAACCCACTAATTAAACATAGAAAAGTTATCCAACAACAATCAAAGCTGAGAATTCAACTAAACCATTTATTAAAGTATTATTTACCATGCAATGTGTAGACAAAGCCTTAATTATAGGGGTCAGGTGTGACTTACACAGACTCTGTCCTCATAGGTGGTGAGTTCAGAGAAGATATGGTCAGCATGGGCTGGGCTGATCCCAACTTCAGAGAAGGTTGCAAGTTTCTCAGACACCTGATCCAGCAGAGCCCTAACCTGCAGAAGAGACATCACATTCAGTTTTAAAGTTTAAAAGGGATCATGTTGACTGGAGTGTCGTAAGCATAGACTGTGGTCGTAAGTTATGTCAGTGCTGTTAACTGACTCCAGCTCACCTCTTTGTAGTTATGCTCAAAGTGGCGCAGTTGGAGACACTGGTCCAGTTTGGTCTGATGCCTCACCCAGAACTCATCGAAAGCCCTTTCCGTCTCATCCAGCTGAGACAGCAGCCTGACGATACAGGCAAATGAGAATATAAAAAGCAGATGACGGAGAAATGAATGAAGCTGGAAATTGCATGGGGATGCTGATGGTGGTATTTTAAATGTTATGTTCTTCCCTGCTTGCATGTGTACATGTTATGCAGGTCTAATGCTTGTTGACAGCACATGCTGCCTTGGCAACTAGAATTTGCAGCATAGACAGGAGAGACAGACAGACAAGACCAAAGCAATTGTCTAGTTTTATTCTCATTTCATCTTCACATCACTACTGTTTGTGCTCATTACTAATTTTCATTGGACAATAATTTCTTTGATTTTTCAAAATGTACTTATATTATGTTTTTATTTAGTTTGAGCTGTTTTTTAGAGGCAGTAATTTTATTGTATGTTTTATGTTACTTCTTTTCTTTTATCCACCACTTTGGTCCACCTTTGTTGTTTTATAATGTTACAAGTCAAAAATTAACACGTTAAATATTCTGTTTAAAGCAAATATCAATTTCCCAATATGAAATACTCATAGATTGACCCTGTGTGAGTGAAAAGGAAAATGTTGCAGGAGTTCATTAAACACACTTCATATAGTGGCCAGTAGGGGACAACCTCTAATAAGATTATGGTCTTGGCTACTTTTAGGCACTTTTTAATCAAGCGCGATGGTAATTTTGCATAACTTGGTCCGATAAATATATTTGACCACATGATAAAATGAGATAAATTTTCACTGGAGCTTCCTTGTAGGGTGCTACTGGCAGATCTTCACACTGTGGTGTTCCCTAATGAAGGCTAAATCATCATCCTTCTTAGGTCCTGTTTAATATCTGAGCTCTCTCCAGTCGGTAAAAACCAGTCTGGTGCTAACTGCTCTCTTACTCAATTTCTTTATTATTTTCCTTCTGTTCCTCAGATTATATCCTCCTGTAAAAATATACCTCCTATATTTCCCTAAAATTCAACATCAATTTCCTTGACAGCAGTTGAGAATGATAAATTACACCAGTCAGCTGTAAGATTAGAAGTTAGAAATTTCTTCTTAAGTAATTATATTTTACACGATAGCTTTAGCATTGACACACCAGTTTTTCCATCCTTTATGGCTCTAACCTTTGCACTGTTGCGAGGTTCTCGAGTTCATCTTGGTTCATGTTGTGGTCAGGGTCTCGCATCACCGGCTCATTGATGCTCTCCAGTAGCATGCTCCCCTGACCCAGAGCCACCAGTATGTCCTCCTATAGATATTTATAGAGATATGGGACAACATTTAAAATCCATAAAAATCCCAAATGAATTATATATTTACTATAAATAGTGGAAATAAAGCTGAAAAATATGTGTGTATATTCATGGGTTACCTTCATTTTGTCTCTCTTATTGGTGTGTGTGCTCAGCAGGATAGTTGTGGCCTGGATTTCATTTGGGAGTTCAGTTTCTGCCAGTTCAGTCCCCAATGACTGCAGGGTCTGTGCTGTTCTTTTCACCATCAATGCAAAACCCTCAATAGCCTAAAGAGATCAACACCAAACAAATTTTCAACATGCCCGCTCATCAAAATGAGAAATCACACTTTTCTCAATTCTTTTATTTTCCAGATAGATTTTACACTTTCAACATGCTGTATATAAATTACTTCTGAATTAAGGGTATTAGAACTCCATCTTCTTTGAATTGCATTAATCTTTCTTTGGTCTTGTTTATGATGATTTTATGTAAAAGAAAAAATTCTGAAATGCAAATAATTTGCTGCATGGAGAAAGAGTTATGATCAGTATTTAACAGCATGTTCATACAGTACGATGCGAGATCCACTTCTCATGGCAGTACTCCTGCGTTCCTCCAAGTTCCTGTGTCAGCTGGGTTCGATCAATGTAGGAGTGCAGTTCAGTTACAGAACTCAGCATAATCACCTGGGAAACATCCCATTACACGTGTTATTTGATCATAAATAAATATTGATCATTTATGTACAAGGTGAAGCATACAAGTGACTTATACGCACCGGCACCTTCATCTTGAACTCATCCTTGTTGAACTTGAAGAGGATGTCTGAGAGTGTGCGTTGCAGGAGGGTGGTGGGCCTTAAAACCAGAACCAGCTGGAGGTTTGCTGGGAAGGAGCCCTGAAATTTAAATACAGACTGTCACTTATGTAGCAATGCTGGCAAGGTCGTCATCGCTCTCCAAATTATACAGCAGTCTGCAGAAACAGCCAGTTCTCTCAGCTGACAGACAACGCTTCTTATAAATTATTCCTCCATTTTGTCTCCTATTTGAAAATTTGCACTCAAACACAGGAAGGAGATTGAGTACAAAAATCCAAGAGTGACATCAGTCTATGTCCCTGAAATGCTTTGGCATGAATAATAAGACAGGAAGACTCCTCATGTGTGCATGCACATGAATCACTATCTGTCTCTACTGAACTGGCACTGTCATGTCTAATTTTTGATGCATTCATTAATCTACATTTCTTTTTTTCTCTGATGAATATGTCTTTCACTCTGCTCCTGGTAAAATTAAAAAATGGCCTTGACCATTTTGGTGTATTACAGAATAAAAAGCTACATTAAGCCAAAATAATTCACAAAGCAAAACTGTTGAGCTACATCTTCACTAAACATTGACATAAATCTTCATATTTATGAAGGTGTGTTTCTGCCACATGCTCAGCTTGGCTTAAAAAAAATGAATAAAGTGCCAATTAACATGTCTCAACTGACACCCACTGACAGACTGCTGTGGATGCAATTGGATGATGGTCGAGAGGAGACTCTTGCCTCCCTTCCTGAAGCAGTATTATTGTTAATGTAGCTTTAATTAGCTGATGATCTTAATGGATGGTTTCCCTGACTAGTCCTCCAACCCGAATGAGTTGAGGAATACTGGTGGTATTTACATTGTTAATATAGAGCCCCTGGGAAAGGCCCTGTTAATGGCATTAATATATCAACTCAGTGCTTGTCCTTGCTGACCTGCTGGGAGACAGAAGATAACTGTACTGAAAACAGTCATTCCCCATCTGGATGGATGAAAGCTACAATATGTGGAAGATGCAGATGTTTTTAATCATGGTAGTGGGCGTACAACAAAAGAGGAGCTAGAGACGGTGTATGCATGATTAATGAATCAGGCAACATTCTGCACTAACATCTGAACAAGCCAATAGATCTTAAATATTTTTTTTAACAACAGATTTTTAAGGTGAAACGATATACTAATGTATAAAGAGATACCTTTTATGATGGGAAGATTTTGCTGCGTTACATTCTACATGTACTTTATAATTGTATATAAAGCCTATACGTATATATATACTTAATAGATTCTATTTATAATAAAACTATAGAATACATCAAGTCTTGCCCTCTTACAATAATTCAGCTTCTACCCATTCATCCATGCTGCTTGGATCTGGCTGTCATAGTCATGGTCTACTTGTTCTTTGTGAATGGCAGACAGACAGATGAACACTATGACTGGAGAGTTCATTAAAACCAGCGTCTAAACGCTTTCTATCTTTTCCAACTCAGCTTTGCACTGCTACCTGCAGCTTTCATTGAAAGCAGAATGACCCACAGTGATGCCCACAACCAAAACTATTTAAATAATCATATTTAGACATATAAAAGTACCTAAAGAGCTAGTAGAAACAACTGATTTACACAGACTGAGACATTATAATATGGACTGACTGACTGAAGAGGCTGACTACTACAAAAAGCTTTAATTGTATATTTAGTAGGCTGGCTGAATCACTCCAACCAGGACATTATTGCAAGGTTGACTGAATGCCCCCTATTAATGCCTGTCAACCTGTAAAAGTCTGCTTGGAAGGATTAATAAAACTTAATCTAATTTTAAATGACTGAGTAGGTCTTCAGTGTGTCTGGAGAAGGTTGGTGCAATAAAAAATAATAAATAAATAATAAATAAATAAAAGCTCTAATTCTACCACCAAGACATTTAATTCTTTGGTAAATTTGTAACTAAACTTAGTTTTTTATTTATCATGGATCTGCCTTTGTAGTTTATGGCTGATTTGTGAGAATCTGCTAAACACAAAACAAAGACACAAGTTGACATAAAAACCCTCCTTCACCAATATTTTAATCTTTTACAGAACATCTGCAACACGAGCAACAACAATGTCTCCGTAATAAAAGCCAAAGCACATTAAGAAACAGTAGCAAAGTTTGTTTCTATTCAAGCATGGAGCTGATGTGTTTTAGTTTTACTGAAAAAAGAAATGCTGTAAGAGGGTGACACCCTCACCCCTCCCTGCTCCATGGAGCAATACCAAAACTATGCAAAAGGTACAGAAACATAAACATAAATATGAAGAAAATGTGAATATGTTGCAAACAGCCTACATCATGTTTCATTTAACTTGCAGAAGCATTTAAAAGCTTCTTACACTTTAGAAAGGTGGCAAATAGAACAAAGACTACAAATAGGTTAGCAGGCTGTCTCCTGAAACAATGCAGGAGTCCTTCATTGTCCTTGCAAGGGAATTATCTTCTAAACCAGTTTAGTTTACTTGATCTCCAAAAGAGAGGCCATTATCAAGCTGAAACAGATGAATGTTGGCTATTTAATGAGAATATGACTAAAAACAATCTCCTTTCTTTTCATACAGTATATTTATTTTTTTTTGCTATGGAAACACATGACAAGGTGTAAAATGATGGGAAAGCATTTCAGGGTTTATCTCCTTCCAGCCAGGCACTGGGTACTTGGAGAGATTAGTGAAAGAAGTGATATACAATAGCTGTGTT
The DNA here is from genome assembly GCF_933228915.1 of Telmatherina bonti. Lineage (NCBI taxonomy): Eukaryota > Metazoa > Chordata > Actinopteri > Atheriniformes > Telmatherinidae > Telmatherina > Telmatherina bonti. Next base: position 15,294,220 of record NC_136613.1, read on the forward strand.
TACATGAGCAAATTAACTACAAAATTGTTCCATTTAAAAAAAAAAAAAAAATCTAATTTGAGTTATATGTGTCAACTTTATTTCTCTGGGTCTAAAGAAACTTAAAACATACTAAAAAAAAATCTTTTAAACACTTTAATAGTTTATTTTGAAAATGTTTATGATATGTGCATTCTGAAGAAATATTAAAAACAGGATATCAGATTTAATGAAAAAGAGACAAAAAAAAAATCAAAGGATAACAAAAATAAATAAATAAACAGGAACTGCTTCAGGATTGAAATGTAAATGCACACATTGCAACATTTCATAACTGACTGATCAGTCCAAGGTACTTCTGTTTGACTGACACCAAGTGGAGATGTGAATAAAAGTAATTTTTGTATTTTTCTTCAAAATCATGAATCATTTCTATAGTTCTCTGTTTACTTTACCTGATCCTTTTGTGCAGGTGCACCCACAGACTCCAAACAGTTTGTAAAATTTTACATTTTTAGGCAGGTGGCTGCTGAATGACCCCTGCAGTCTGGTGCAGCAATACAAGTTTATATCTCACAGGCCTGACTGGGATGTAGAGAGGAGAAAAGATAGGAATGCCTCACTTCATGTCTGAGGTCTAACAAACCTTTTCCTCTTATCTGTTGTGAATGAAAAGTTAGTGCCCATCAGCGCCTGGACCTCACTGAAACAGCTGACTAAATCTCTCTCTCCCTCTTTCCCTCTATAGCAAACCTTAATGAAAAAAATTCAGACAAAATGAAAGTCAAACTTACTGCAATACGAAGTAGCGTCCCCTTGACGGCAGCCCATCGGTCTTGCCTACGATCAATGACTAGGATGAAACCCACGTCTGTTGATAACAAGCTGAAACACAACATGAAGAAATATGTTCAGCACAGAACAAATAGTCATTGTGCCCACCTTTAAGGCTCAGGGGTGAAGAACGTAAGAACACAGTGAATAGTAAAGAAATCTCATCGATTTTGACATAAGTCCAAGACTGAAAAGAGTCCTGGGGAGTCCGTGTAAACAAAGGAGCCCAAAAAAAGGAGTCCTTGGTGACACAGATGGGAAACCAAATGCCTTTTCACAGCTTTGTTATTCTGCCTCTTATCTTCTTGGACAGCTGGTGCTGTCCATAATGTGAGATGCAGTGAAGTTCCTTCAGATTTCTTGGCCATCAGCCTTCAGCGCTCACTTCTCTCCCTGTGACCCGCCACTTCCCCAGCTACCCTACAGTTAAACAACAGAAGAGGGCGACTGCATCTGCTTGTCACCAGGAGACTCTCCCACACTAACCTGTACACATGGTGCACCTACAGCCCAGGTGAAAACAAACTCCTCTCTACTGTCTTGATCTGACATGGAAAAAATATAAATCCTCCAATGGTTATATAGTTTTTCCACATTTGTCATCAAACTGCACAGAAATAGTAGCAGAATAAAAAAAAAAAAAAAAAAAAAAAATCAAAACGGTCCAAGAGCAAGATCACAGCTTGCTGTGTTTAAAGCAAAAGGAGTCAGACCACAACAGATTCCAGCATCTTCAGTCCCTACCCCGCATCTTTAAAATATCCAAAGAGAGACCAGGAGCTGCTGGGATGTGAGCCAATCAAAAAATGTTTTTTAAAAAATGGGCAGCTCTAGCAGCCTGTCAGAGAGGTGTAACAGACATAGGGGGAGGAGCAAGCCCACTGTAAGCTTTCAGTTGTTTAGAAATGCCTCTCCATGCCCTCCATCACTGTTACATTTGCAATTCTAGTGGAAATCCTCCTTTAACGCTTATTCTGTTTTATTTCAGCTTTATTTTCATTTTATCTTTCCACTGTGTCTGTATTATTCTAACTCTGAAGTCTCAAATCAATTATTTTCACACTCAGGGGCTTTAAAAGCGCACACTGCTTTACATTTCAGCTGCTGAGAATAAGGAGGAGGGGTGCAGTGAACAAAAGCTTTACCTTCAAGACATTTACAACAGCCAAGAGGAGGGAGGAGGGGGGTTGCTGAACATGCAGTGCCAGAGGTTGAGAAGAAAAGCATGAAGAATTGGCCCTCTGCAGAGCCATATAACACAATGACACAAACTATAACTGCTAACTGCTCTTTGTACAACATTATTTATGTTCATTTGGACTATGGGTGTATACTAACCTTGGTATTCAATTGCCATATTTACTCTGTCATTTTTAAATATGTGGTCCTCTGTGTCTTTTACTTGTTTATTTGTTCTTTTTAATTATTTTATTTGGTATTTATTTATTTTAAATAGTTTAGCTTGTTCTTATTATCTTAATGACATTATTATTTATTTTATTTTATTCTTATTTTGTGTTATGTGACTGTTCAGCACTTTGGAGACATTTTGTTATTTAGATGTGTTTTATAAATAAAGTGGATTGGATTGGATAAAATATTCATGTTGACAAAGGCACTGAGCCTTGAAACACATTTTTTGGGGTAACTCAGTAATTATGTAAAATATAACAATATGATTTTAAAGTTATTTTTCTGATTCACTATTACATCACATTTAAAACTGACTGTCACTCTGTAAAACATAGTTGTTGAATTCTCTCTACAGCAGGGTCAGATGGAGCCTTTTCTAGCTGCCATCAGGTGAGAAGCAGGGCAAACCTGATGCAGACCACCAGTTCAACGTAGTGATAAATGAGATAGACGGCTATTCATGCTCACTCTCAGCCAGTGGTAATTTCTGAGCTATCATTTAATCCAACACACATGTTTTTGGACTGTGGGAGGAGGCTGAAGCACCTGGAGAGAACCCCTGCTGACAGGAAGAGAACAAACTACATCATATATATAAATATTTATGAAAATTTAAATTGATTATGTTGCAGCTGCACATGCTTGAGTGTCATCATAATAATTGAATTTCTCAGAGAATGTGAAAAGAAGCACTTTGAGCTGTGTGTTGAGCTGTAAAAAAGCTATGTCTGTTAGCACTGTAGTGATTAAAGAAATTTGCTGCATGAATGCAGATGCAGACTAAGCAACACACAATCTGCTGCACCCTCATCTCTTTTATGGTGCTAGCAGGAAAAAAAAGAGTGTAAATCCACACAATAAAATGCACCCAATTTCAGACCAAATATCTAAATGTCTTTTGATAGCAAAAAACAGTCAAAACAATCCTTGTGTGCATTCGCTTGTAAAGCCAAGAAATATTAAAAAGTTATGATAAAGTGATTAAAAGGACAAAATCTGCATTTCCTAAAAGTGTTAGATGAGTATTTGGAATACTGTACAATATGTATATATATATATATATATATATATATATATATATATATATATATATATATATATACATACACACTATTCACAAAAAGTTAGGGATATTCAGCTTTTGGGTGAAATTTCACAACAAGCCTAAAATGCATTCAAACCTGTACAGGTGAACTTAATGTGATCTTCTCTAAGCTTTTAAATGCACATGTCCAACTGTTAAATGTTTCAATAAATTTTGCACAAGTTGCTGTTCTCTAACAAGGAGCTTAACGGCAAAAATCACGGCAGGTGTGTGATCCTTGAATTGACCAATAAATGTCCTGGTTCAATTAGAGCTTTTGTTTAAACAGCTGTCCTCATCATGCTGTTCACATTTTGACATCATGAGACCAAGACGACACCTAACAATGGAACAACAGTCCCTTGCCATTGCGATGCTTCAAACAGGACGTTCTCAGACAGAAGTGGCCACTGAGCTTGGAGTGTCACAGAGTGTCATCAGCAGGTTGCAACAGAGATATGGAGAGACTGGAAGAGTCACAGAAAGGCCTAGAAGTGGACGTCCTTTGGCCACATCCCGTGCTGATGACCGCTACATTGTGAGCACTGCCCTGAGAAACCAGATGATGAATGCCACTCAACTCCAGGCACGTTTAAGAGAGGTGAGAGGCACCCAAGTGTCACGTCAGACCATTCGAAACCGTTTCCATCAGCGTGGTCTGCGTGCTAGACGACCTGCACGGGTACCTGACCACACCACCAGGCACAGGCATCATCGTCTTGCATGGGCCAGGGAGCATTTACGCTGGACCAGGAACCAGTGGGCCTCAGTGCTGTTCTCTGATGAAAGTCGATTCACACTGAGCAGAAATGATGGCCGGCAACGATGTTGGAGACGTCAGGGAGAGCGCTATGCATCAGCCACTGTTGTCACCAGGCGAGCTTTAGGTGGTGGCGGTGTTACAGTGTGGGCAGGGGTGTCCACTTGGTACAGAACTGCCCTACACTTTGTGAATGGTACAGTGACAAGCCCATACTACCTGAATAACATCATTAATCCAGTGATTGTGCCCCTACATGAACAGCACAGGCCTAATTTCATCTTCATGGACGACAATGCTCCTGCTCATCGAGGCTGCATCATCAGGGAACGGCTGTTGGAGACTGGTGTACCTCAAATGGAATGGCCTGCACTCTCTCCAGACCTGAATCCCATTGAAAACCTGTGGGATCAGCTGAGCTGTCGTGTAGAGGCTCGAAACCCTGCACCCCAGAACCTCAATGACCTGAGGGCTGCCCTTCAAGAAGAGTGGGATGCCATGCCTCAGCAGGCAATAAGTTGCCTTGTGAACAGCATGAGACGTCGTTGTCAAGCTGTAATTGATGCTCAAGGGCACATGACGAGATATTGAGACGTTCACATTTTTTGTTGTGGTGTAACTACCATTGTTGTTACCTTTTGTGTTGAATGAATTTTTTGAGATGAGGAAATCAGTAGTGCATCCTTCTACTTAAATGTCTTACTTTTATGATATTATATCACTGTTGCATGAACATATTGCATTTTCCATAAATTTCACCTGAAAGCCAAATATCCCTAACTTTTTGTGAGTAGTGTATGTATATAAAAAAACAATAAAGTAAAAACGGGTTAGGCCCTATGATGGACTGGCGAGCTGTCCAGGGTGTACCCTGCCTTTCACCCAGAAGACTGCTGGGATAGGCTCCAGCTTCACCACGACCCTTCATTGGACTAAGTAGTTAGGATAATGAATGAATGAAGAGCGGGTTAGCCCATTTTTAAAAAAGTTACTTCATTAATACTAGACCAATGCTTGAAAAACTGCATAACTATGTCAGTTGTCAAGTCTGGTGAACACATTGTTTTCAGTAAATACACACACTAGTATAGTTTCAATCCAAAAAGTGAATTTCTTAACATATAATATGCCACTTAAATACTCACCTTTAATTACATCCTAAGCAATTTGGATTTCAAAATCACTCTATTGCATTGCCTATTATTATTATTATTATTATTATTATTATTATTATTATTATTATTATTATTATTATTTTATAACAACTCTAAGTTGGGTAAAGGAGGTGCAGTAGGTGTAGACAAAAGTTAAGGTTGTTGACATATCTTGTGGTTGTATGCTGTTCGAGATGTACTATGTAACTTTCTGACCACAAAACTATGCTTTTCTGAGACACTTGATAGCACAGTGACATTTTTGTGCATATTTCTGGAGACATAAACTTTTTTTTCTCCCTGGGACACTATGTGATGTTTCAGCAGTTTTGCTTTTCTAAGAAAAATATAAATCATTATTAAATCCATGTGATTAGTCCCTTTCAAAATAAACAATTTTTTTTTTAAAAGTCTGAAGTATTAATTTAATCTTTTACACGTGGAATCGTAGCACAGAGAACAGTCTGCCAACAATGCTAATGCACATTTGATAAACACAACAAAAGGAATTAGTTCAGCAGTTAATGGTGATCTAAAGACACATACAAAAGCTGTGAAAGGTCATAATGCAGATGCAGAACATCTGCTCCTGGACTTTGTCTGCCCTGTTGGGGGCAACCGTGAGCTCCCTCAGTTTGTTCATGCATTTAGAAAAGCAGTTTGAGCCTCAACATAGGAATCTTAATTATTATCATTTTTTCCTTTTATATACAGTATGTGGGATGAACCTTCTGTAGAAAAAATGACAGTGGACAACAAACTTACTGAGAGTAGATCATTTTACATTAGATGCCCAAAGAAAAATCTATTTTGTGTCTGATTTAAGAAGTAGGTTTTGTATTTGAGATCTTACAAAGGGATCAAAGCTACAGAACAAAATAAAAAGAAATTAACATGAAGATAACTACATGAACGCACGTCTTAATACAAATACAACGCTGTGAGCCAGTCTGTCTGTGAGTTAATACTTCAACTTTCTTCATGCCCAGCTCTGCTCGTCTGTCTGTATGCATTATTCAGCTTGAACCAGCCAGACTCATGACAGTTTCTATTTTTACACATTTCGTCAGGATGATGGAAGGACGAAACTAACAAAAAGGAATGTTAGAACAATACAATAAAATCTCAACGGTAAAACTATAAATGAAAACCTACAAATCAACATAAAAAGAGAAAGGGGACGGTGATGTGGTCAGACTTGAAGGTAAAAAGGAAAGCATAATGCTTCTCTAATTATGTTTTATGTGGCTAATCTTGTCTACAAAAGAGCTGGACCATAATAAAACAGCGTTGTCATCTAACTGATTTAATGCATCATATTGCCATGTCACGTATATCTAAATAAAAATGCACCACCCAACAAATAGGAAGTACTGCTGTGGTTGAGTTTACACTGCCACCTACTGGTAGACTTCATTTACATAGAGGAATTTAGTCTCCTTTAAATGTTTCCTTCTTTTTTAGGCTTCCTCTCTGTTGCTCTCGTTGTTTATCTGTTGACCCACAAAATTGCAGTAAAACCAAGTAAATCATATGATGATATCAGGAATATGAAAAAGCAAGAACAACATTGATATAAACGAGATATTACACAAGATGTTAGGGTGAAAAGAGTCTTAGATTCATTTGTTTGTTTGAATCAGTCCACATGGGACTTTACCTTGGCACACTTGTCAGGTAGGTCAGCACGTTGTGAAATTCTCTGTCCGTGATCTCCCCAAATGCAGGGAATTCTGGGAACACAATGACTGGGCTGCCATTATCTCCTCTACCTCCTAAATAAAGAGAAAGAAAAGCAGTGATACTTTCATATTCAGAAGTGCTTTAAGTATCTCGAATGATGAAAGATACCATAAGGCAAAGAGACTGAAAACATCCCTACTTATCATTTCTTTCAGTAGTTAATTGTGAGGCATCTGATTATTAGTCTGTCAAAAAAAAAAAAGCTTTTTGTTTGATTCCAGGTGGAATGAAAGTTAAGCGAGGGGACACTGTTGCATCATTGCCACATGGGGGCAATGAGGAGAGAGTCATAGTGAGATCAGAGGAGCCTATGCAAACAAATATTCACCACAATAAATGATAAGCCAAGAAGCAAATAAAAACGAAAGAAATTTTGGCTCATGTGTCTTTTTCAGGATTGTGTGGGAATGGTTTAATTAGATTAGACCAACTGGCCAATAAGCTTTTTTATTTAAATACTATTAAATGCTGTTTGGCACACTGAGATTTTTGCCATAATTTATTTACACATCATAATGTCATAATGTGACCCCTCCCTGAACGTGATTTAAAAAAGAGAAATTTGCAAAAAACCCACAATAAATTTAAAAACCTGAATATTAATGACTTCAGTGATGTGACTGATTGTGAAATACAGTATGTGTTGAGTTGTAGTCCAAGTGTACCAGTCAAGGTGGATCATAAAAAGCAAAACAAACAGATGCTGCTGTGTTTGCACACAATGGCAACTGTTGATGCCAACAATGTATCCTCTTACACACAGACAGTAGTTACACAAGCAAACACACAATCTCTCTCTCTGCATGGAACAGCTGCTCTGTCAGCGCATGTGCCTGGAATATCAATCTGTCTGGCTTTTCTTCTCTCATTGCCATAGCAACAGCAAGTGCACGGTCATGGTTTCATCGTCTGCTCAGATCGTTGTCTGCAAAATGGTTCCCGACACTGCTGCAGGCACAGGGTCACCACACAGAGAAGCCTGATGTTGATCAGAGAAGGGGACGTGTAAAGGCAATCTAGTGAAACATAGTTCGGTTAACTGTTGGAGCAAGCTGACAGGTAACATCAGAAAGGCAGTGAAGAGGAAAAGGATATAACATTTGAATGGCAAATGGTAACCGTCCACAGAAAAGAGTACAGATGAAGTATGCAAATATCAAATGGAAGATTGAAGATATAATTAATACACACCACTGGAAGCACACACAGACTGAGGCTCAAACTGGGATCAAATTTAAAATAGTCACCTGAAAGGAAGGCAAACTGCTTTTTGAGGTCAGGGATAATGTCAGCAGCACGGAGGGGACTGCTGTGCAGCTGCATGATCTCATCTGGAAGGAAAAGAAAGGCACATCTATTAGTCAAGCCTCTTAGCGTAAGATGTTTTACAGTTGTTCAAGTGTACATCTGCTTTAATAAAACAGATATTTACCTAGAAATACTCGCATACTTGCAAAATAGCATTGCGTCAACCAAATAACAAAAAAAATGTGAAGAGATTAACCTTTTTATCAAAATCAGGTTTTTCATTTTACTCATACCCTGAAGGTAAAAACATGTAAATCAACTTTTTTTCCCCACATTATACTTTATTTTACATTTTGTGGGAGTAATGACACGATGATTATTGGTTAAGTCGGCATACTGCAGTCGGCAGTGTACGTGTACACTGTAGAACTTAAATTTACACACATTGTGGAATTTTTCTATGACGCACGATACTGATGGAGAGATGAAGATCATCATCAGTTCTCATCTCTGCAGTAACAGTTTTACACCTTATTAATAGAGACAACGGATGGTATTTAGAACATGTGGTAGCGGTTTTCGGGGTCCACACGTTTGGTTATCCGTTTAAGCTGTACGTTGTAACTCAAGTTACAACTTACAGTGAAAAACACTCCTCTGGCTTAAGTAGTGTTACAATTCGTTTTCAATCCATCAGTTTCACAAAGTACACGCAAACTTTTTTCTTTTCTTTTTTTTTTTCAATCAAAATGTAATGCTAAAGCAGCTCATACAGAAGAAGCAACTCTACATCATTAGAAAAAACAAAGCAGGCATATAAGCTAAGCTTCTGCTTGTTTTGTTTTAGTTGTGGATTTTTTTGTGTGTATGGACAAACTGATTGGCTATGACTGAAACAAAATGAAATAAACCTAAACCTAAAAAAACCAAAAAACCAAAAAAAAAAACCCAAAACAAAGCAGGAACAGCAAACAATATTACAATGATGTCAAACACAAATTCAAAATCAAGATAGTTTAGACACATTTCATGTTCATTTTCTTTCCCATGGTTCAGAAGAAATATTCTTGTATGCAGTCTTACATCCACCAGTAGAATATTTCTAAAAGGTTTACAAGGCTGCCTGGTAATAAATGACCTAACATTTAATCATATTAGAAGCAATCCCCTCTCAAACATATAACAAAATATGTTGAAAAAGTCTTCTTCCATTTTATGTTGACTGAAGACAGAACTGATACAGCATTTATAACTCCATTCACTGCTACCATTTTCATATTAAATGTGTTAAAACATTTTACATTATTTTACATGACACTGTTCTTGCTACGAACTTGAAAATAGCTGCATGGAAGAAGAGATCTCAGAAAGTCATCCCAGGTAGAATAAAGCACAAATAAAAAGAAAGAAAACATCATATGTGTTGCTAGTGTTGCTAACAACTATACAGTGCCTCCATGCTCCCTCTCATCAGGATGGTTATAATCACATTAAAAGTTCATTCCCACAGTTGGAGATTTTGATCCTATCAAGAGCCAAACTGAAGGTTGTGTACTCAGTAATTTAAACCTCTTTATTTGTTAAGCATTCAAAGTTAGAAGGCATGTAATCTTTTCCCCTGAGATTTTATCCATCCATCTTCTGCCGCTCATCTGGGGTCGGGTCTAGGGGGCAGCAGCCTAAGCAGGAAAGCCCAGACTTCCCTCACAAGGGGGGGGGGGGGGGGGGGGGGGGGGGGGATCCCAAGGCGTTCCCAGGCCAGCTGAGAGATATAATCCCTCCAGCGTGTCCTGGGTCTTCCCCGGGGTCTCCTCCAGGAGGGATGTGCCTGGAACACCTCACCAGGGAGGTCCAGGAGGCATCCTGACCAGATGCCCGATCCACCTTCACTGGCTCCTCTCGATGTGGAGGAGCAGCGGCTCTACTCTGAGCCCGTCCCGGATGACTGAGCTTCTCACCCTATCTCTAAGGAAATGCCCGACCAGCCTGCGGAGGAAACTCATTTCAGCCGCCTGTATATGAGATCTCGTTCTTTCGGTCACGACCCACAGCTCATGCCCATCGGTGAGGGTAGGAACGTAGATCGACTGGTAAATCGAGAGCTTCGCCTTCTGGCTCAGCTCCTTCTTCACCACGAAAGACCAGCGCAGAGTCCGCATTACTGCAGACGCCCCACAGATCCGTCTCTTGAACTCACGCTCCATTCTTCCCTCACTCGTGAGCAAGACCCCGAGATATTTAAACTCCTCCACTTGAGGCAAGACTTCACTTATATGTAAACACATAAAATGAATGTAGGACAGGTGGGAATGATAATATGGGTAGAAATTAACTGCTTGGCAGATGTCTGCTCCTTCCTTGCGCTTTTATAGTATCATTTTGTTTTTGTTAGATTTTATTAGCAAAATCAGAATGAAGAGGCAGTGGGAAAATAACATCAAAAAGAAAAAGTGTTAAATACTACTTCAACAACCTACTATATACTATTAGTGTTAATATTTTGCATTTTAATTAAAACAACATTGTGGTAACTCCATAACACAATTTTAGATCAAACTAAAAAAAGAAAAGAGTTTCTCTGTTACCGTCCACATCTGCTAAATGCATGCCTCAAAATTGCTGCAAATTTGATCTCTGCTCGGCTAAATTGGGATTCAAATGTGTTTTCATCACTAAAGTAAAAAGACTGCATCTCAAGACAGAACATTTTCTTTTTAAAGTTAATTAAAGCTCACCCAAGTTCTTAAGGCTAAAAACCTGAAGAACAGTCAACAAAATAAATTCCCCAAGAACCTAACAACTATCCACAAACTAAATTATGGTGCTGCATTAAAGTTTAGACAAGATAAAGTTTTTAAAGTATAAGTAAGAATGAACGAATGAACAAATAAATGAAAAAGAAAATCTAGAGATCATAAAGCTGTAGGAGCACAAGGGTTCCTGTGGATGCAAATAATTTTTTGAGTATTAATTAAGAGCAACGTTGACATTTTACAATCATTTTGCTTTGTTTGCTTAACTCTCTCCAGGTAAAAGATGCTGAGCCATCACGTCACTGCAGCATTCAATACGAAGCTTTGTTCTTTGCAGCTAAATGCCTTTCTGAATCAGAAATATCTGTCACATCCATCCTTCAGGAGGTAAAATGCTGGAAGGCTAATAAATTTATCAAGCTAAATTATAGGAGTTTTGAGGTGTTTTTAATATTTTGGCTTTCCATACATCTTTGAGTGATTAACAATGTTCTAACTCAGATCATGAATTCTGATCTAGTATTGACAGATTACTTTAAAAAAGTGATCATCAGCTGAATTGTTCCAGTGTTGGATTATTGTAACTGCATATTCTTTGGTATCCGCCAGAATCTTTTGACTTGTCCACCACTGGTAGGACCTGTCTTGTCCAGACTTTTAACTGCTACAAGAAAAGAAAGGGCATCCTACACTGACATAACATTAACTGAAGGCTAATTGCTTGAGCAATAATGGTCATAATTGGCGTCACACATAATAAATCTTGTGGACTCCTCAAGATTAAAAGGCAGTATATTTATGTATCATCTACATACCAGTGGAAAATGCATGGTGGAAAATATAGACCAACAGAAATGGAGAGTGAATAGCATTGTTGTAAAAAAACAAAAAAAAACCCAAAAACATTCACAACAAACTCCACCAGTGACTGGGTTTGTCCAAACCTTCCATGTTAACAGAGGAAAACCTGTCTGCTATACAAGGTGCTCATGAAATCATTTAAAATTGAACAAGTTTATTAAAAAAGCAAATGAATAGATGACTCTGGAACTTACAATGTTACAGATATTTCAGTCATTTTTAGGTCTCATGTTATACACCACTAGTTTTCCTCTGATGTTCTTGATCTTCCACTTGTCCCTTTATCCAACACTGTCCCTGTCTCCATAAATTTCCAAAAATGAAGTGATGTGATGATGAATGTTATCCATTATTATTCCTATAGCTTTGTTGACTGAACGTGTCCAAATTTGTTTTTGTGAATATGAACACAATTTGTGGACTTTACTGAAGAGCAGCCATTTTTTTTTAGACATTTTTAGACATATAGCTTGTATAGACATATAGCTTGTAAACTGATAAAAAGTAACAGACAAAAAAACAAACAAACAAAAAAAAAACAATCATTTAGGTGTTTGATACCTGGACATGAAATATCAGATCTGTAGACTGTGGAAGCATTTCCACTCGTGTAAAAAAGATAAGGCTTTTGGATCAAATCAACACAGTCACATTTCAGATACAAAATGTATGCAAAACATCACAACTTTTAATCATTAGATCCAAAACAAGTAAATGCTGTTCATAAGCTAGAACTACAAAAAAAGCAAAAATGAAGAACAGCAGCACATAAATCCTGTTTGTTAGAGTCCTCATTAGACCTCCTAAATATACTTATCCTTCACATGAAATAAGAAATTATTCATGCAGCATGATGCAGTGGTCCCCAAACATACAGCCAGAGATGCAGCTTCTGTTTACAGAGGCAGGTGGTTTTAAACGTACTACGACAGCAGGAGATCTCCAGGTTGACACCCAGATTACACTATCTGTCTGCCGGCCCTCAAACTGTTTCATTAAAATGTATCTTGTAACATAGTTATATAGACAGCTACAAACCTGAAATTAACAGGTTTACATTCTTACCTGAGGTGAGATTAAATCACATGCACACAGTGAAAAAAAAGAAAGATTCTATATTTTTCTTCTTTTTTCTTTTTACTGTTTATCTGCCAAATACTGCACTTGCCCACTTACTCTAAATCAGAAGGCCTTCATGCCCAGAAAAACATTACTGATCACACACTCTTACAGACAGCGCCTGCCTCTTCTTGTTTTGTTGTTGTTGTTAACAATCTCAGTGTAGACAAAAATCGTTTTCACGCCTTCTTTTTTTGCAAGACCTACAGGGAATGAAACATTCTGCTTCAGTGTCTAATTTGACAATTTCCCAGTGGTCTCTGCTGTTAACAGGTATTGATCAGGAACTCCTTCCTTTTCCTCTTGTCTCTGAAATTAACCTTCAGCAAGTCTGCTCACACAGGCACCAAAGAAGCCAGGCAAGTAGAATGGCCACTGATGAAAAGCTAGATATTTAACATTTTGTTACTCGGTAAAGCAATGTTGATGCTGATAAAGGTCAGCATTACCTCAGGGCTTTTGCCACAAAGCTGCAGCTGTCTCACCAACTGCAAAGTGCTTAAAGCCTCTCACATGGTTCTTATGTACTCAAGTGCACAAAGAGACCTCCATCAGTTTCCCCTCTCTGATCAGGCTTCGCTTACTTAGTCAGCCACACCCTGCCCAAAGAAACTCCCACGCATATCACATCAAAACAAACCCACCCCCATCCAGGTCAGAAGGAGGCTATTCTGTTACTGAAAAATCCCCTCTAATTTCAGTTTCAGTCCCTTTTCACCATCATATTTTTTTCATTTCCCTCACTCGTGCAAAAATCCACTCACCATCTTCTACAAGCAGAAAAGCCCCTCTAGTGATCTCGTATATCAAAAGCTACTATGTTTCACAAAATGGTACGCAGCGAAACTACTCCAGTTTCTTTTCCAGACTTTCTCTGCATCCTCACCAACAGATGTAAGTGATATCATAATACTCTGATGAGAGAAAAGGATGTATATGTAACACAGCACAACAATAGACATCTTTATAGAAAGATGAATATGTAAGGCTCTAATGAGGGCTCATTACTTTTGGTGGTAATATTTACACTTTACTACCTGCATTTATTTAATGAAAAAGTTGAAAACATCAGTATTTAGTGTTTGATCATCATGATACTCCAAGGCAGTCATTCTATTTCAGCTATACAGCTTCTTTCTTTTTTATTTTATTACAGCAAGTCTTCTGCCTTTTATGTGATAAATCAATTCTTCCTGCTTAGAAAAAGCTAACTCTGAACAAGCCAAACCAACTGATTCCAACACAACAAAATGTACATAAACAAACCAGCATTCATACCACCTGCTGGTTGAGGCGTTAATGTGCTTTGTGAGACTTAACGATTGAGATTAGTGTCCACTCACGCTCAAGTTTGTGGCTGATGGGTCAAACATTAGTGGGTCACAGTTCCACACCTGGACCTCCTGTCACTACTGACACAGATTACAAAGACTTGACCACTAGACTGAATTCTTGGTTCTCCGTGCTAGAGAGACCAAAAAAAAAAAAAAAGGATACAAAAAGACCTAAACAATAGAGCAGCGTAGTGCTATTAATGTTAGAGAAGTAACAAGATCTACTCATCTCCTCTTCTTGTCTTATGCAATGTAACATTATTCTATAGGGCATATATGCAATAACAACAAATACTGAGACTAAAAAATGTTCCAACAATTAGTTAACATGCTGTCTCTATTCTATAGTCATTAAGCAGACGCTTTTATCCAAAGCGACTTACATACCCCGATGGGCACATCAGGGGGCAACTTGGGGTTCAGTGTCTTGCCTTAGGACACTTCGGCTCATAGTTAGGGGAAACCTGGACTCTATCTCTCATTGTTCCAGGTGATAGACAACTGCTCTTCCAGTCCTAAATAGATGCCCAAGAAACAGCAAGAGTCCAGCTGCAGGACTCTGCACTTTGTTGTTACAACTGTGGAAGAGTGGTGCTAACACAAAGGTAACACGCAGGAGCAGAAATAATTTTCCAGGATACTGTTTGAAAAGTATTTCTGTTACTGTTTAAATGTAGCAGTTCCTCATTTTATGTAAGGACAGCAATAATAGAAATGCATTTTCTTTGATTTCAAGCTTTGTTTTTGTTCTGCAATGTGTCCAACTTCACCAACTCCAGTTCCCAAGGGCCAGTGCTTGGCAGGTGTGGAATGTTTCTCGACTGCAACATGCTCCAGTTCAAATGGATGGGATATTCACAGACTTGGGCAAAACTTAACAAGCTGCTGGAGATCAGTTTTATTTGAATCGGTTGTGCAGCAGTAGGGAAAAATTCAATACATGCAGGACACTGGCCATCAAAGACCAGAGCTGCTCAGAAACAGATGACCAGTGATATGTTCAGTATCTAAATAAAGATTAAATACAGCAACAGTTTTCCTGCTTGTCTAGATTTATAGCATTCCTTAATCACAGAGAGAAATTCTTTTATTATATTTTGATAATACAAAGAAGACATCTGACCTCCTTTCTGACATCAAGTATCACTTCCTTTTATAATGTTGCCAAGAGTGAGAAACAGGTTTTGTGTGGTGTATTTGCCTTGTCATTTGACCACCTGAATATGAAGAGATTTCCTTAAGGTTTGACTGAGTCATTGTACAGTGAGTGGTATGCAAATGGGAAGGCGAGCAGAGGGCAATAAGTAATAGAAATGAAATGAATAAAATATGTTAAAGATTAAATAATGAACCGAACAGATTTGGGGTTAAATGGGCTGGGATCAGGAAGGTTGGGGGAGGGCATTAATAAGGGGCTTAAGGTCATAGCCATGTAGGAGGACTAGAAACACAGATTAAGTAAATGGTTGAGAAGCGATGAGTGTGTTCATGCAAAATGAAGGAAGCCAAGAGGTGAAAGGGCTCACATGACAGTTCAGAAAGATAATATCCAAGGTAATGGTAATGGTTAATAACTGTGCTGATGAACAGAGAAATCATATGATCAAGGAAGCAGGATTAACAGAACTGAAGGGATGGAAAAATCAAGTTTTTTTTCCCCACAGAAACGTAAAACGGCAAATGGTGCAGAATACCAAAAATACTCCCAAACTAACAATACGTTTCTGGAATAACGAGAAAGTTCAGAAAACTATTACTTTTTCAGTCAATACAGGCATAAAAGAGTAAAATAATAATCTGACACCTACCACAGAGCCAGTGGCAGCGACGAGTAAATCTGTAGTAACTCTCCACCTCCTTAAGAGATATTCGAAAATGACCCCAACTCTCCTCTCTTGGAATCAAACAGTCATCCAATTTCTCCATCTTTTCTTCTTTGATCTCAGCTTGATTTTCCATCTCGACATAACTTTTATCTTCAGTCTTTCCATTCTCCAATGATACTGAATCAGCAGCTACATCATCTTCCTCAGTATATCTCCCTTCATCTTCTCCAGAAGTCTCATCTCTTTGTACCTTATTAGTAAGCAGAAGGTCTGAGTGTCCCGTAACTGCAAACCAGTCCAACTCCTCTCCATCTGAATGTCCATCTGAACCTACAGTCATCTGCCCTGCGAGACACGGCACTGAGTTTTCCTCCATGTAAAACCCTGAGTCTGCCATCTCCTCTCCTCCCATCTTTCTGCTACAGTCTTGTTCAGCCCTATCATGCAATATTAGTTTCACGAAGCTGTGCACAGACACACACATAAACACTAAAAACTTCCCTCTTATACTGACTCCACCTTCCTCTAAACTTCCCATCCAGCCTCTAACCTGCTGCCAGGCTGCAGGTGTTCCACTGCCTGCAGATATCAGTCAGTAACTGAGAGCACTTCCTATTCCAACCTCAGGTTACCTTCTCTGTATACAAAAGCTACAGTGTAGTGGTGGACCCCACCCTCCCTCCTCAACAAACTATTTTTACCTGTCCCCTAAAAAGCACAATGCCTTAAACCTGTTCATGCGGGCTGGTTCTGACCTTTAACATCCAGTCATGGTTCTTTATGGCCAGAAAGGGAATAAATGTTTTGCAATACATCCCAGTATGTCACAACTACTGCAGCTTCTGGTGCTAATTTACCTGAGCCAACAGAACTCGGGACCCCTTTCTGCCTTATCTCATGAGATGTGCACCAAAAGTACAAAGCCTCCATTCTGACCAGCCCATTCAAACACGGCCTGCATCCCCATTTAACCAGTGACCATCAATTGAAAGCCTCTATTCTTGTTTATACTCCACTGAAAAGAACCTATTCTTACAAACTCAGTGAAAGACTCAATTCTAATGAGACCTCTCAAAGACAGACACTGTTCCTTGGCAGAATACGTCAATTTAGATTCAATTTCATTGAGTTCTAAAAAAGATCCATGTCAGTAATTTAAAAAACATCATTCTGTCTCCTAATCATGCTCTTATCTATTTATAGATGAAATATATTTGGGCTGCGTTGGTATGAAAACTTGTGTCTGCATGGCTATACTTGTGTTTTATGATTGTCATTTGCAGAGCACAACAATTAAAATATATTCTTGTTATTTTACCAAGGACTTCATGAGATTATCTGTATAATAAATGTTGAGATAAAAGCTAAAGCCTTTTGATGAGGAGCGAAACAAATAAATGAGAAAAGAAAGAATTAACCAACAAGCATCAAAGAGACACAGCTTGCTTGAGCTCACTTTATTCATGTATTCGTTGTCCTAACCGCTTAGTCCAATTAAGGGTCGCTATCCCAGCAGTCTTTGGGTGAAAGACAGGGTACACCATGCTCGCCAGTCCATCGCAGGGCCACACAGAGACAAACAACCCTGAGCTCACTTATAAAGTTAATATGAAAGTTTATCTGCAAAGAAACAATATATTATATATTGGCATGTTAACAGCTATAAATACTGTCACAACACAGTGTTGAACTCTCGTTTTATAAGAGAAATATCAACAAAAGATTAATTCTACTTCAGCAACAGTAAAATTTTATTACTGCACAAATTGTTTGTGTGATTGACAAATGTTGCCCAGTTTCAAATTTCCAATGACTAAAAGTGTAACAAAAGTTAAGATGAGAGTAATCAGTGAAGAGATGCGTTGTCCCATTTCTGGAATCATCAAATAGAAAATAAACACATTCCCTGTTGTTTTTTTTATCTATGATACCAGTGGAAGGTGTTATAACCTCATTTTTATTTGAGATGTTAAGAGATGACTATTAGTAAAACACCCTAAATTTAATATGTATTCATTTAGATAACTGAATTTTGAAGCTTTTCTAAATCAGGAATATAAACTCAGAACATTGGAGACACTTACACACCTGGATATGATTACAACATTCTTTTTTCTTACATCTATGAAGACCAGAATTGTCCCAGCAATGGCTGCAGCCCGCAGGTGGGGTAGAATAACAGGATTATACTACAGATTTTTGCCTCATGGGGAGCAAAGCTGCAGGTTTAACAGTGTAAAAAATGTGTATTTAACTAAACTGTCAATTTTTCTTTATTCCATCTAATATTCCATTTCAAATTCCATTTCTAATGTTTTCAAACATGCAATTATTTTATAAAAAGCGTACCACCGACTGTTATGAAATAGGATCATCAACCAATCAGAAGGTTAGTAAATCTCAAGCTCTTTCAAAAATACGCTTAAGCCCACATAGCTCATTAGTATGTAAGTGTGTGTGACTATATAAAAAACTTTTTGTGAATAAGAAGCTAATTTTTTAACGCTTTTTAGACCTCAGCCAAGGTAACAAGCTGCTTTACATGTATAGATCATTAAACAATGTACAAAAGAAGAGGAAGCTGAATAAACGAGCACCAAATGTAAAAAATCCCACAAAAAAAGAAATATTTCCACACGTCTATTCTCTTATTTGATTTGTAAAGTTATCAAAGTTCTTCTGATACAGAGTGTCACAGTGATCTTTCTCTTGCATTCTCCTTATGGCTAATGACTTTGCCAGAGCTGGATGGAAAAGAAAACTTTCCCTTGAAATCATGCAGTTTCAGCAACAAAAAACTAGACGAGAAGCCCATACCATTTGCATTGCGGTACCATATATATGCTGACACAGAAGAAATCTATAAATGCAGGGTAGCCATAGCGGGTTTTTTTTCCCTAAGAAAAAACAAGAGTCTGCAATCTTCAAGAAAGATCTGGGTGTTTTAGAAATATTTCACATTTTACCATGCAGCAAGCTGGAGGAAATAGCTCTTAGATCTATAAACAGACCATTCTCTGACCAAACCATTCTCTTACATAAAAAAAACATAACCAAAGATTAAAAAAAGACCATGCATAAGTCCCCTGACTCACGTGGTTTAAGTGGTACCATTGGTATTCCTTTATCCAATTCAGGTGCACTCTTCCTTGATTTCCTTACCATTCTTTCCCACTGCATGTCAGCAATTCTTTCAAAAAATAGTTGCTAAATGAAACACTTCAAGGAGGAGACAATGTCATTATTAAAATATAAAAATGCTTGCATCTTAAATCCGCAGCTCCTATCTGTGCTAGGTCCTCTGCTTGAAAAGTGCTGCATGCTGCAGTTGCTGCATTTCTCAAGGAATCCCTTGCTGCAGCAGAAAAATGTCAGTGCAGCTGCAGAGATCTGTAAGTTGGAAACCCAAGTGGCTGTTTAAGCTGCACAGTCACACTCACACACACACACACACTTACAGCCCCATGGAGAACAAGGGGGACTCACAGGAAACACTGTGAGGGTCTGGGCAGAATGCCCTGCAGTGCTTTGGTCAGAGCTTAAAAAAGGAATATATTATGCATAAATACACACACATGTCTGCGCATAAACAGTGATGTGTAGTATCATACACATCACTTATCAGTGCAGGAAAGTTGCTAATAAAGAATGAAATGCAAATATGCATACGCACACACACACACACACACACACACACACAGTCTTACCATCCCAGTCCTTCCAGGAGTTCTTGCGGCTGGCAGGATTGAAAGGGAAGGGAGAGCCCAGTCCAGAGATGTCAAAATTCTGGATCAGATTACTGAGGCGGTTCACGAGCCGGTAGGACGCCTCTCCACCCTCCCGCAAAAACTCATGAAGAGACATGAGAGCCAGGTGCTGGTCTCACACACTCAAACAAACTGTCATCCAGGGAGACCCCTCGCTGCAGCGCTGAACACTTTAACAGACTCCAAAACGCAGCTTCCAAATGAAAACATATAAAGGATCCTTCTGTATCATAATTTGCCAGTCACTCAGGACCAAAATGACTTGCTCTTACATGCATCCTGTGAGGAAATTTCTGCAATGAATGCATACAAAACAAGTCCAGTGTCCTCTGCAGTGCCACATTAGGGACTAGGGAAAACAGCACAGTCCAAAACAGGCAGGAAGCACAAAAAGCTGAGTCACTGTCCCTTTAACCTCTACAAGAAACACAGCTCGCTGTAGAGGTGAGAATGGGCTCAGCTCTGCTCACACACCATCACTCTGATGAACACACACATATCTTGTCGCAAGTGTAACTACTGACAGTTAAGAGAAGCGAAGGTTTTCTTTTTACAATACAGAAGGAGGGTGGAGTGCAACAGAAGCAGAGGGCAGCCGGTGGAGCACAAATCCCCTTCTGCTACTCGGGCTAATTATATTCCTCCACTCCTAAACTAATCTGCCTTTTCCTTCCCTCTCTGAATCTCTCAGCCCTGCAATTCACAAAAGTCCTGGTTAAAATGCAATAAGCAGGAAAGTAGCTGAAACCCATCAACTGCAAAATATGAACAAATGAACAAAAAAAAAAAAAGAAAAAAACTAAATCTCCAATGAAGTTTAGAAGTTGTCAACATGTCTTCAGCTACTGAGGGAGAAAAAAAAATAGAAACAACTCCTCCTTTGTGGAAGAGAGGGGTTCATTCTCTAGCAGGCTTTAAAAGTTTGTGTGTTTTGTGTGAGTTTCAGCAAGCAGGCAAAAGGAGGCTTGCACAGTGTTGGAACAGGAGCTGCACTAACATACTGATGAGGCAACTGCAGGGATGAGACACACAAGATCAGTTCCCTATTCAATGACCCTTCCTGTGCCCCACAATGCATGTGTTGAAGCAAGGACTGAGGAAAGAATATATATAAGTAAAAGATCATACAAAAAGCCCTTCTTTATGAAATCTTTACCCCCCCCCCAAAAAAAAAAAAAAAATAAAAACAAAAAAAAAAACTTACCACTATTCAAACAAGCAAGTAACACTTATTTTACAAAACTATAACTGTTAATGTGTTTGCATTAAAGATGCTGGTGGTCTGACATATTTTGCAGGAGGCTCCAGGCTAATTCATGCCAGGGTGTCATTTCCTCTTTGGAGCGACATTGGATTAAAAATTTAATATATCAATCAGATTATCAAAAATCACTAAACTGTGTCAGTAATTGAGTGATTAATTTTTTAAATCAGTCTATAAACAGACTGCTGAACTAAACTAAACTGCTGTCTAAACTAAATTAATTTCTACAGACGGTTTTAACTGTTTAATAATAAATCCATATAAAATTGTACCTGGTAAATACAAGACACTAATACTGTATTGTAACTATGGCACTTCTATTTATGTGTATCTGGCCATGGCTGACAAAATGAAGACAGTGGCCAGCTGGATCCATCTGGCTATAAACCTGCCAGATGGATCTGCATTTAGGGATGAACAGCACAGCTCATTTGACCTCCAACTTACCCACAAAAAGAAGCAAACACTTGCATTACGTCGTCAAAAATACCCAGACATTCAAATCTGATCTATGAACATCTCTCTCAAACTTTCATTAAGATCATCAAACTTTTATTAAGATTAAGAAGCAATTAATTACTCCTGAACCAGCTGGGTTTAAGTTAGGTTAAGCTCAAACACTTTCATAAATCTCTGCTCCCTCCTGCCTCACCTAAACTACAAGCATAAAAAACAGTTTCACGTGCAAGCAGTGAGGTGTGAATACATGCAACCCGTAAAAGCTGAACCCCCCCCCCCCCCCCCCCCCCCCCCCCAAAAAAAAAAAAACAATCGCAAAAGCACACAATGTGCCCCATTTAAAACATGATAAATAAAACAGGTCCCCCAAGTAAGACTGGCTGCAGATAAAAACAATCCCTCAGGAAAACCTGAGACCCATGACTCACTGAACTGGATTTGTCCCTTTAAATCAACTGGAAGTAGGTCAAATTCCCACTTAGAGAGACAAATATAAAGGAAAATCTGTCTAAAACAAAGCCTGAAAGTAAAAATGGTATAATCAGAACTTATCTATTCAGTTTTTAAAAAAATATAATTTATTCAACATTCTAAATTACATGACCATCAAATGTTACAAAGCATGTCAGCTTGGACAGTCCAGATTGAGAAACTACAAAAACTATTGGATAAACTGTCATATATAAAAACACTGGCAAGATAAAGGCCAGTGACATTTCTGTTCCACTGATTAGAATTATGTGAAGCAATTGAATACTTATTCATCCAATCTCTTTTTTTTTTTTTTTGTTAATATGAAGGCAACACTAAATTGAAAAAAATGAACTGATCACTGCATCTGACAATAGTTTCATCACAGGTTGGGTTGCAATATGATCTACTTGTTTGTCTCATGTATCCATCAACCCCGCCAAACAACACAACCTGAAATAGAGATGATAGCATGTTGACTAAAATAAAACCACTATTTCTATTTTTTTTGCATTATATGATACTTCCTTTAAGAACAGGTCTTTAGGTTAGAGAAAGAAATATGAATTTTATCCCGAGATGACTGAATCTCTTCTTATCACTCTCCCTTCCTCTCAGCTGTCTTCTCCAATCAGTGTTATTGAACTCTCTTCTAAGCCGATTACTCCTCTCATCCTCCTGCTACAGCACATTCATGTCATCTTTCCTTATAAACAGCCACCAGTTACAGAATTACTGTATATGTTCAAAACTATGCTCCTCACCTCATGCTAATAAATATAAAAATAAAAGGAACATTATAATTTCGGTATAGATAAATCATGCAACTCCAAATTCAATGTAGGTCTAAATTTCTGTGGTTTTATCGTACAGCTTGAACACAGCTATATTCCCCTTCCTTCCTCAAGCCCACCCACTCTCTATAGCCATGCTTTCACCATGCCGACGCGAAGAAGGAAGGAAGCCAGAGATGCTTTATTTATCAGAACAGAAAAAAAAAAAATCACACACAAAAGCATCACCCACACAGTCGGTCTAAACACACGCGCTTTAGACTTAACATACCTACATACACAGGAACAAAACTATAAAGCTCACCAATATATTCTTTAAATTTGAACTTCAAGACAACAAGACATTTGCAACAAATGATTGTCTTTACAACTGTGCCTGTATTGCTGCTTGTGATAGTGGCTGCACTCTGGCACTGAGGGGATTAAGAGAGATCTCTATAAAAGGATCTAAACAGAAGAATGGCAACATCAGAAATCATATTAGGGGTATTAGCCTGGCAAAAGAGCAAAATCTGTCCTCTAATCAGAAGCAATGAATCAAAAGATGCAGCCACATCAAGTATAGAGTGTGGAAAAGGATTATATCAATGCAAAATAGCTCAAGTATGAAACCTCAAGTATACAATGAATGTTCATAGCTAGACATAAAAGGGGCTTGTAAACGTGGCACGAGTGAGTACACACTCAAAAATAGAGGAACCAGCTTGTACCTAAAAAGGTACAAATGCTTGTCGCTGGGGGTGTACTCTTTTGAGAGACATTTCTGTACCCTTCAGTTCTGGTCTATTTTTGTACCTTATCAAGTTCAACCTCACCTTATCAAGTTATGTTTTTTTTATGTTTTCACAACATTAGGCCTGGTCCATGCCAATTAGCAATATTATCTTATCTTTAATCTAGAAATAATCTTCAAAAACTCAAAATACTGACCAGCCATACACTTAGTTTGCAGCATCTGACCTTCATTGTCTGGTGTAGTAAATGACTGTTAAGTAGTACTACTGTCATCACTCAACTCTGCTCTAGTTTGTAACATTACAGCCATTAACATTACATTTTTCAATGCTGCAGGTACCCTTATGGTCAAAATGGTACAAATTTGTACTTTATGTCACTTTGAACCCTTTTTCGTACTCTGAAGGTGTGCTTCTGGTCTCTTAAAGACCAGTATTGTACTTTTGAGAGAACATTTCTTTAAAATGTACCTATAGGTACAGAAATGTCCTTGTCTTGTACCTCTATTTTTGAGAGTGTATAGAGCGCTGCACCAAACAACTGCATGGACTTGACATCAAAACCTACAAAAGCTGAATATGTGAAGTGACAAGTTCATGTTAAATAATTATTCTATGATTAGAGAGGTCACAGAACCATCTATCTTATCAACATTGTGTCCTTGAGCTTTTTTCCTAAATATACTCCAAATACTTGAACTGATTTGGGTGGAGTGCTGAAAAAATGAGAGTAGTGAGGCAGTGCATCATAACATAAAATATTCTTTCTGCTCACTGTATTTTTCAGTATTTTTGTTAATGTTGTTCAGATTCACTTTCATATTTTGAACTACTGAACTGAAAGCTTACAGATATAGTAGAAACAGCTTTAAATGTAATTACTGTACAAGTCTGACACTAAAAACACATTAAATTCTGGTCACTCAACAGCATGTAACACATTCTCTCAGAAAATCAAGAACTATGAATCTGATCACATTTTTTCATTAAAAGAGTAAATATCTATATAGAAATATGTAAACTGACATAAAACAATGCTGGACAAATGCCTGCCTATCTTGAGGCAGGGAGGGTCATTATTAACAGCACATTCACCTATTATGACCTCATGTTGCTTTTTGCTTTAGATATGATAATGATGCACTTTCTTCATAAACCACTGGGTTTACATATCTACTCGCATATGAAGGTCTTTCACTAATATTCACATAAAAGCTTAGATATAAAAACACTTAAAACACAATAAAACAGGCAATATGGTTGGTTTCGACTACTGTCGTCACCCACCTATGCTTTGGGTGACAGTCCTCAGTCTCTCCAGCAGCTCCCCAAGGGCCATTTCTTCCGTCTTCATCCACAGGATCATCCTCCAGAGGGACAGTGGAAGACCAGCTGCCCAACCAAGATACACTTTCTTTGGAAGAAGAGACAGCTTGCCTGCTTTTTGCCAAACGGTGCTTCAGAGAGTGAGCGATGGTGAGGATGATAGTCGAGGGAGACGCTGCGATGACAAACCCACCGTAAAGTCGCCCAGGATGCGACTGCTTCGCTGCTGTCTAATTCAGCTTGCAAATTTTTGCAGGGAGGAGACAGACTTAAGATATAAGTGGGTGCACACAGCTTGGCTGTGAAAAATGAACGCTGCCAAGGGTGGAGAGGATGGTGCAGAGACGGATGATGGAATGATGCTGAAGCTGCTGTGAGAGCCCCAGCAGCAACGCTGATTCGTCGACAGAGAGGTGCAGAGCAAAGGATGGCAGCGATGGAGATAAGGAGGAGCTGGAGCAGAAGAGAGCCTCATTCACACATGCATGCTTCAGCCTCAGCACACATGATGGTGCAAACCTGTGCAGACCTGACAGATAGGGGGAAGGGAAGTGAAGGTCAGCAGTGTGGTTTCACACAAACAGCTAAACCAACAGTGACATCCAGTGGCGAGGGAAAGGCAAAGGAGCTGCGTCATGATCCATCTGAACTTACAGCATCATCATGGTCATGCATCACGGTCATGCTGCATTGCCACCATGTGTCGACAAACGGTTATGACAAAAATAAGATGGGTACGCTACAAGAGGGTAATATTGCTCATGAGATGTAGTGGTTTAGGAGTCACAGCCCTTTTGATAAACTTCTTTACTGTTTATAATAAAATATTCAGCTAAACCAAATAATCTTTACAAACATAAATCAATTAATTACTGCCTGGCTAGTTATTTATTTACATATCCTCCCATCAATGTAATTTCTGAGACTAAATGCTAGATAAAACCCAGCAAATCCTTGATTATAACAAAAAGAGAGGCGAAATTGAACTAAATACAGATTTTGTTGCAGTTGGAAAATTTGATACTTGTGAAGGAAAAATACTTTATTAATTTTTACTGAAAAATTATTTCTCTGTATTTACCCCATCCTAATTACACTGGGAGCATTTGCCTGCTATATTATGGCACGTGGGAAGCAGTTGGGAAATAAAGGCCTGTTCAGCATCTGTAACATTCAGTAAGACCATTAAACTCCTGTTGCCTTTTTTTGATCTTGAAAAATGTCAAGAGATTAAGGAAAAGTGTTGAGATACATTTGAAAGGACTTAGCACGGGGTGGGCAACTCTGGTCCTTGAGAGTCACAGTCTGGAAAGTGTTGGGAGTTTCCCTGCTGCAACACATCCGACTCAAATTAACATGCAACGTTTGATGTCAATTTCTGTAGAAGTCTGCAAATTAAACCAGATAATATTAATCATTTACACAGATACAGGAGAAAACAAGGTTAAATTAGACAAAAAAGAAGCAGTTATGGACTCTGAGGACAGCATGTAAGTGAAATTCATGGATTAATCACAAATCTGCAACTGAGCAAGAAGTAGGGATGGGTGGTACCTGTTGATATGAGAACTTCAGTTTATGACCTTTTTTCATTGATTATATACTATTATATACTTGTGTGGAATAATATTTTTATTGCAAGGGCAATAGGCAATATAATAAAATTCAATAATGGTATGACTTGAAATAAAAACAATATATTATACTGGTAAATAAATTAAACCAAAATAAGATTGGATAAATCTTTTTAAAATGCTAAAATAGGTCAACTATAGATTTATAAGACTATTAAAATTTCTTAATTGGAAAATAAAAATTTATATATACTATGTAAAAGCAATTTGACAAATATGATTAAACATAATGTGAAAAACCTTGCATTAAACCAGCAGAATATCACAACAAACCCGCAATATTTTGCACAGTAGCAGCATCATCATCACCATGACATCTGATGGGTGACCATAAGGATGTGACAGGGAAGAGAAACACTGGTTCTGGCCTTTGCAAATATTGTCATTGCCTAAAACGCTCAGAAATTAAAACAAAAGGCTTTTTTTGTATCAGCAGAGAAGAATCTTGACACTTAAAAAGTATAAAATCTGATATTTTAAATGGCAGATATCCAAGTACTGACTCCAGCGTATTGATACATACATCTATCCCTAGCAAGGCAATTATGTGAGAAAGTTAGGTTGTTGAAAGTCCAATCAAACAAACAGAAAGAAACAAGTACTTTTTTTTTTCCCATTATCGAACCAATGAATTGATGTCAGGTAAAACCAGGTGTGCTGGCAATTATTAGTGACCCTACAATAAAATTAAAAATGACCACTGACCGCCATTGTGCACTTACTCCAATCTATCAAAAGTGTTGTCATTACAAAAAAAAAAAAAAAGTGTAATGACAACGTATCACATCAAAACTATTTTTCATATCAATTCAACGACATGGCCAGCAAGTAAGATGGATCCAAAACTGAGATAAATGGATTTATAGTGATTCCAATGTGTTTTTCTTTACTCGACATGAAAAATGTTTGCTATAAGGATGCATTTACAAAACCAGAATGTAAAAGCAAAAAAAAATATAGCTGTTTACTTTATTTTGTCGTATAAGGTTCTTTGTTTGATGGGAAAAAAAAGGTTATAACTTGTCTTACTTTACCTGCGAGGCTAGTCGCTCTTGTTAGCATTTGGCTTGTACTTTTCCAGATTAGCATTTCCTATGGCTTTTTTCCTGGTAAAACTACCTTTTTTATTTTATTTTACAAAAGCCAAAAATGAATATTTGTCTTACATTGTTAGTCACGCAACACACTTGAGTAAAAGTGAATAATCATTAAGAAGAATGGTTAAGCTGCAAAACTTGCGTCCCTGTCCAGTGTACACCCTTGAAATTGCAATAGGGCCCCCATAACGTTGCGCATGCGCGAATTAACAGCGCTTGAGCAGGAGTGTTGGTGTATCAAGGTCTTCTGCTCGACTTCAGCCTGACTGATTGGGAAAAAAAATCTATAGCTTTTGATATCGGTGACTGATGCAGAAAGAAAACAACAGTTATCTTTTTAGTCTTTATTACAAGCAGAATGACAGTACAGTGTTGTGCCCTCATTTGCTACAGACAGGCTGGCAAAAAGTCAACATGTGAACTTTTAAAATCTTTATCCAAATAGGAAAAAACAAAACAAAACAAAAAAACCCAGTAATTTCTCAAATTCTCTTTACTAATACAAAAAGTGCCATACTAAAAGTATGATATGAAGCGTGCTTCTCAGAGCACAGCAGTCAACTTCTCAGACCTTTGCCAAGCTCAGGAGTGACAGGATGAGCACCTGCTGTTGTGCTGATGGACTTAGAAAAAGCTGTTTGACATTCTGATCAGCAATAGAAGGCTGGTGTGATAAACCCATTGAGACAGAGGCTGACACCTTCACTCAGTTCATTCCTAGTCAAGTTATTTGGTCACTTCTTATCTTTTTTTTTTTTTTTTGTCACCCACTACAATCTTTGTAGAAAAATAACTTGTGAGGAACAGTTAACTATAAACTCCAGTTGCCAGACAATAGAAATTGCTTTAAGGGTGAAACTGATCTGTTGTAAAACAAAGTGCAGTGTGTAGAGCTATAGGTAAATCTAATTAATCACATAATTTATATTTTGTTCTCATTTTGGTTACAAACTTGAACACATATCCTAACAGAGTTAAAACATAATTTCCGTTCTGTGATACAAAAGTAGCAAAAGAAATATTCACAATGGACAACAGAAAAATGACAAAAAATAAAAGGTGAAAATTTGAGGACTTAGTTTTACAAAAATATGTCTGAGGAAAAAAAAACCATAAAGAAATCTCTATCAAATCACTGAATTTGATTTGACAGCATTATTGTTGTAGAACTTGTATATGACAATTTTGGACACAATATGGCAACTGCACAGTGAGGTGGGACTCTGCGATACAAGCACAGAGGACTCTCCTTTAAAACAACTGAGGTCAGCATGTTGAGCCCCCATGTCCCAACACTTGTGGAGGCTTTGAATGAAAAACTAAAAGGGACAAATCTAGACCTCCCTTCAGAACAAATAAATATTGTGTGTCACTGTAGAAAAATACTGAATGCCTGTTATTAAATCTATACAAGTTGGCAGATGGTGATGTGTATGAAAATAAACTGTATAAAGATACAAAAATGCTTCAGAATCTCACATTCAATACTTCCAGAGTCAGTCACTAGCTATGTAACCAGACAGATATGCTTTGGAAAAAACAAGGACTTCAGAAAATGCTGTTAGAAATGCAGAAGAGAGGTTCATCCATGATGAGCTACAATCTTCAGCTGGGGGACATGATGGACAAATCAGTTCAACATTCTCATTGATTTGATTGTGATGTCGCCGATTCAAGTCTCCCTCCTATTTACCACAAGCTGTATCTACACATCTATAACGTCCCCTCTTACTACAATATAAAGCAAAATAATAGAAAGAAAAGAAAAACAGCTTTTAAGTTACATCTATACATAAAACAGTGACTGACATCAATAATTTCAGAATACAGAAAAATCTCAGGAGTTAATGCAACACAGAGACAACCCCTTATAAGAAGGATTATATGACATTAGTATCCTGACATTAACGTCCGCATAACATGTAGCATGGCAGCAAATACACAAGCACATTGCAACAGTGAGGGATAGCAAGTCGTGAGACATCTATAAATAATCAGTCCCAGGCGGTTACCCTACTTGGCCACATGGTGGCAGGAGAGGGCACACAGTGCTCACTGTTCAGGGTTAAATAAAAAGAGCCTTGATACGTTTCATGATAAATGGTAAGGAGACAAAAGAGGGTAAAGAAGAATAGCATGCAGAGGGAGGTCCAACATGCTACACTGACAGATAAAAGGAGCAAAGCTTGACACCACTGTGATGGTAAAAGAGTAGAAAGGGGGACAATAGACACTATCAGAAATGTATGCCATCTGAACCTCCTTGTACTCTCACAAACATGTCTAACCTGACCTTCTGAATATAGTATCTATGGATTAAGGCAGGGTGGCTAAAATACTGCACTCCCCTCATGAGTCTTTCCTCATCTCCTCCCTTCAGCTGATGAGTATGTGAGTGTAAGGCTTTGAAATACACCAATTCTGCTTTATTTTCCTTTTTTTTTTTCTTTTAAATAAACCTTTCTCCTTTGGCTCTGCTGCTGCATACCTGTAAGGCAAAAGTGTGTCACATACAAACATACTATAACAGGCAAATTCATGCGTACTCTTGCGCACATGCACACGCACGCATACCTAAAGGGCTAAGCTTGAAGGCTACCCTCCTTACTTGGCTAGACCACATAGTGTACATAAATGTTTTTTGACAAACATTTACAAACAAGCAAAAGGGACAGGGAAGTGGAGGAACAGGCAAGGGAATGCGAGACTGAAAATGAGGTCAAGGTGTACAAAATTGACTTCTCAAACAAGACAGTTCTGCAGTGTCATAACACAGTCGCACATTGTTCCCCTTCAGTTCTCTGGGTGTTTGAAAGTGTTTAAGCAGGAACTTTGACAAGACGAAGACAAGGGCTACACTCAAACAGAAAAGTATGAGGATGTAAGGATGTCCACTCAGGTGTAGCCCAGAAAAAGCACATGGTGAATTAAGCATGGAGTGCCCACGCTTTCTGATGAGTGTGAACATGTTTGTTTTGCTCTATAAATCATCAGTTTTTGCACTGCAGATCTTGTTCACCTATGCTGGGATTTGTTATTTTGTGGATGTGTGTTTTTAGCTCATGAGACGCACATATTCATAGTTTCAGAGACTGCATTTGTTTTCACACAGAGGTCTCTGGTCCCGGAGCATAGTAGGCAAATCCCGCCCCTGAGAGACGAAACATGTAGGGGCCAAGGGAGCACAAATCAGCTCCTCCCCCATCAGCCAAGTGGGCCATCAGTTTCTGGGGAAGGTGACCAGACCTGCGGAGGGACAACGTTTCTGCAGCCCCGAGGTGGAGGCGAGAGGAGTCTGCACTTGTGCCTTTGTAGGACTGACGAAAAGACAGTGGAGTCAACTCAGCCACGCTACTCGGCAACAGTTTCTCATGATCCTGCAGAGGGACAGGGAAAATACAGTCATTGGAAAATTCATGACAGAAAGACATGAGAAAAACAGAAACACACACACAACACAACACAAAACCAAACTTGTGAATGTGAACAAATGCGAGAAAATGCATAAAGTCAAAAGTTATGGTTATTTTCTGAAGGTTTGATTATTTAACTTTTCACATTTTTTTTTGAGTTGAGTTTTAATGATCTATGATAAATGGTTGTGAATTTACTGAATCAGCCATTGTCTACATATGGAGCCAGTTTTAATTTCCTCTTCCAGTCAAAAGCCTGCTAGTTTCCAGTTATTTTCAATCATGATCTTCAGCTCGGTTCAGTTTAGAAGAGAATGACCCATACCTGAGGTAATTGGCCATTATAAGTGACAGTATCTGCTTGGATACCATAAAGAATTGGCAATTTAAGAAATCTTCTGAAAATTCCCATGCTGATTAACAGCTGTATTACATTAAGGGTGCTCATCAAAGGAAAGTAAATTCACACTTGCAATCCCATTCTCCAACACTAGATGTCACTAGTTTACCTTATACGCTTCTAATGATTCTACAACAGGCTGGATCATTTGTAAATAGTCTGTGGCATCACAGCTTGATTAATTCATTGATACCATTAAAGTATTACCTTGATTGCTAAACAATTTCTAATGAAATTTGTTTTAATGCTGAATTTATTGTGTATTTGATAACTTAATCTTAAATCAAAGAACTTCAACTTACTTTTAGACATTTCTTTGGTGACAACAAGAACCCAAACAAACCCCACAACATTTCTCACTTGACTGCTTCTGAGATCAATTTAATTCAACAACCCACAAGCAGTGCGAAATACAACCTGTTTGAATCAGGAATTGCTGAGTTAATTGGGGGGAGGGGCCATTAAAAGTCCTGAAGCAGATTGACACAAGAAATTTTCTTGTGTAGCACATTCATATGTGTCCCACCCCCCGTCTTTAAGCACCACTCCATCCCACATGCAATTCAGAGCAGCAGAAAAGCATTATGGCAGCAGCATTAAGAACACAACACCCCACTGTCAACACCTTATATGTGTTGTTACCATGGTGACCCTAGCCCACCTGCTGGTGGGTGGGGAACTCTAGGGTTCGCCGAGTGGGTTACTGTGGCTGTGTGATGTCATGGAGTCATAGATCCTAGCAGCTCTTTTTCCACTGTGTCTCTCACAGGTCCTATCAGGCTGAAGTGGGTCCCTCTCACTGCCTCCCTCTCCACCACAAGGGTGAGGAGCGGCATGGCCCTCCAGAGCACCCACTGTCTGTACCTTCTGTGGACGACGTCATAGGAAAATTGATAATGGAAACTGCTCAGATCCTTTGTGTTGTATCTCATAGATTTCATATTGCCTCAAGGTCAACATGGAGCTATATGAATCATTTTTTAAAAAGTCTGCATGACCTTCATTCATCCATTTAATGAAAGAAGAATATAGCTGAGTGATCTTGGTATTTTTCTGAAGCAAATTTTGCACAAGAGGTTTGTTGTTCTTTTCACACCCCAAGTTCTACAAGTTATTATCAAATCAATAAAATACAATAAACATTATTATTTGCAGATTGACAAACTACTTGAATACCATGGATATTAAACATACAATTGTTTTTTTTATCAGGTAGAAATTCTGTAAACCAAAATGACAATAGTCTTGAAAACCCAACAATGACAGCATCCTGCCAATTATGACAAACAATTATTATATAATAAATAAGTTAAATAGGACAAAAACAAATAAAAATGAACTGATAACAAAAAAAACATGAAGGTAAGATGTAATGCACGAAAACAATAAATGCAACCTGGCTTAGAGTGCATCAGTAGCTGGTTAGTTTGACATGAGTCGGTGAAGAGACAAGTAGTTTACACTGGGCCATACTGCCATGCACACAGAGATTAGGGCTAAAACAGAGTGTCACCTCCTCTTGCTCCTCTCTTGTCTCTCTGGGCCAATCAGAAACTCATTCTGCTGGAGGACTGAGAAAGCATGAAGATGGCAGACGGCTCCACAGTAAGGCACGGGCGGGTGGACTGCAGTTACCGTAAAAGAGCATGTGAGCGCGGAGGACAGAGTCACAACCACACAGGAGCAGTAGTGGAATGCAAAAGAGGGCGGGGGGGAGAAGAGAGGAGACGATAATGATGAGGGAGGAAGAAGCGAGAAGAGTGAAGATGGCAGGAGTGAGGATAAGGCAGAACAGCGTGAACAAAAGGAGAACAGAGGTAGGAGCGATGGAAAGTGATGTGTATTTTGATTACGGTGTTCCATTAGGATGCAGTGAGAAGGGAGAAAAAAAAGGAGAAAGAGCAAAGGAGGAAAAAATCTGTCAGACCTTTCACTTATTTTTCCATTCATGGTGAAGCTTTCTTCACAGGTAGGTAAGGCTAAGCCGCAAGGAATAGGAAGTCACAGTAAATCCAGCTGACGTTGAAAGCTAGGAGATCTTAACTGTCATCCTGGATGATTAATAAAGACGAAAAGATTTATGGCTTATGACTATGGTGTCAAAAATTGTAAATAAATGTAGATTTCGGAGAATTCAGTTTTACACATGAAGATGTTTTAAGGAAGGAAAAGAATCAATGAGTCGGAAATTAACGGCTTTAGTGAAGCGTTTAGTTAATGCTAGAAATAAGTAAAGGGAGAAGTCCAGAATAAAATTCAAGAACAAATAAGTTCTAATGTTTTTTGAAGAGTCTACCTGTGCACGTTCGGTGGCTGTGGGACAAACAGCTCTACAGAGGACCTTCTTGATGACATCTGGCAGCAAGCTGACTGTAATGAGGAGGATGATGCTGAGCCAAGCTGGGCCACTGGACAGCATCTGCATAAACACGTAGTACATCCTCTGGTAGTTCAGGAACGGCCTGAGTGAAAAAAAAGCAAAGGCAAAAAAAAGGGTTCCCATACTGGACAGATCAATATTATGGATTCTAGTTAAATCCAAACATATCATTACCAAATGATGCCACCCCAGAGGAGTGAGAAAATAACATAGAAAAGCAGTGATCCCCAGATGACAAAGTGATTGATCCAAGTCCAGTGATGTGTGTCCAAGGCAAGCTGAAACAAACAGAATATATAAATAGTAAACATGAATCCAGTCAATAAAGTCGATGGCATTACCTTCAGGCTTTACTGTCATGGAAACCGGGGCAGTCAATCATATATGTATAACATCAGTTAGTATGTTCAGTCTACATGACCACATGCACATGGAAATGTTATTCCCCTGCGTTAATTTTTTAAAGGCAAAACTGACACACACCTTAAGTGTGACTGTGAATACCAGCACAGTAAAGACTAGAGTCCCAAATGTCCAATTTCCAAACATCTATAAGGGAAGAGAAGAGAAAGATGGTTAATAGCCACACTAAAGATAAGTCAGTGAACATCCTATCATCTTTCCAAAGCATCTAAAAGTTTAAAAAGGAGGAAAAATACATTCTCACATCAGAAAAACCATGTTAAGAGGTGATCTGATTGAAAACAGTAATCTTTCGATATTCTTTTCGTTTGTGGCCAATAAAAGTAAAAGCGTTCCACATCTTGCAGAATTTATTTTTCTCTACTTGCTGAAATCCTAGAAAGGTTTAAGCAGACATCGGGAGTGAACAGATGGGATGGGAATATGAAAGGGGGGGGGGGGGGGGGGGGGGGGGGGGGAATAGAGAGATCAAGGCAAGGAAGGTGGAGTGCTTATGTAACACTACTTCTGGTTGTTGTTACCAAAAACACCACCAAACTATTTCCATGACACCCTTTTGTTTTACACTTTGAGAAGCAGTGAGATGAAAAACACACTAACCCCAAGAAGGTCTGGAACAAATACAACGACACAGAAAGTACACACGAAAATACATAAAAACACAGTCGACAGAAAGAAAAAAATAAAAACAAACAGATGTTTGATCTCAATCTGTACCACGTATTAGTATTGATTTATCTGCTACTGCAACGAAACAGAGGAATAATGTGGGGAAGCATCTAAGGTTTCTACTATGAGAGTGGAGTTGTTAAAGATCAAGTACTGTGCAGGATTCAGGGCTTTACAGAGATTAAGGGGAAATGGAGCACTAAAGAAACTACACATCCAAATGAAAGAGCTTGGATGATGTGGCGTAAGGAAGGATGAAACCAGATGAAACAGTCAAACTGAAATCAAAAAACGGTACAACAGGAACTAAAAGGGCATGAAAGACAGAGAGAGCGGACAGGGAGGGAGACAGGCTTACCATCTGTGTGTTGGTGGTCATAAGCTGAAGAAGAAGAGGAAGAAAAAGGGCAGGAGGAAGAAAAGAGAAGCAAAATAAAGAGTGAGGAAGCAGAGAGAAGGAGGGGGAAGAAGAGAGAAAAGAATCAGGACAAAGGGTAAAATGAATTTCAGGATGTTTTAACTTAAAAAACAAGACCAAAGGCAATCAAAAACAGTTGACATGATACAAATTAACGATACAGAGAAAGATGCTATTGCGTTGTCAATATGGATGAAGATCCAATGTTGCTGACCTATGGGGGAGGGTGGGGGTGGGGGCAGGACAGAATCTTTACTGTTACAAAACCATTTACACGAAAACAACCACTGCACTTAATCTACTAATAAGAATCAAGTGACAATGAGTGAGCGATCATGAAGACTTTGTATTATCCACTCTTTATGTCCCTAAAGGACAACCCAAGATGCAAGCACATTTATGTTTCTGTCGCCTCTGCTGACAGAGATGCAGAGCCTTACCTGGCCATTGCTGGTGAAGGTGGTGTTGTCAAAGAGGAAGTAGGCACCAAAGAAGAAAATTACAGCATCAAACACACCCAGGCACGTCCAGTATAAGAAGACAGGCCAGCGGAGGAGAGAGTTCTTTGCAATGTCCCTGAGACAGAGTGGCGCAAAC
Organism: Telmatherina bonti; assembly: GCF_933228915.1. Taxonomy (NCBI): domain Eukaryota; kingdom Metazoa; phylum Chordata; class Actinopteri; order Atheriniformes; family Telmatherinidae; genus Telmatherina; species Telmatherina bonti. The sequence continues at coordinate 15,330,174 of NC_136613.1, forward strand.
AAAGATGTTATTTAAGTAAGTTACAACAATGACATACAAAGCATAATTTCCTTCTGACCTTACCTGTACAAAGAGGGCTCCCTCTTCAATGTCTCCATGGTGACGTGCTGCTCAACCAGGCTGTATAGGAGGATGGGTAGCGAGGTAAAGCTGATGTTGTACAGTGTCAAATATGCAGTGTCGTACAGAGGCTGCAAAGGGAATGTTACACAAATGGCATCATATGTCTGTAAATTAAACACAAGCGGTGCCACAAATGAAAAACATATCCAATATATTTCCGCCTAGCTTCTTGAGCCGTTAACATGGACATGTTTACAGTTGCCAGTTTTGCATAAACTGGCTAAATGCTCCACTAGTTTAACTATATGGTTGCTAGTTTTGCCTTGTCAATCATCTACTGATGTGCTGGTCCTGTAAACTGGATTTCTAACATTTTTTTTCTTCTAAAATGCAAAAGGATGTGAGAAAAAAAATAAAGCAATAGACATCTCTTAGTGGTTTCTGCTTATTACATCCTATCCACATTTACACATCGATTAGAATATCATCTTTTCCTTACTAAACATCACTAGAGACATACCTGCTGGGAGAACCCGCAGAAGAACTGATACAGGAACTGAGGAAAGATGAAGCATACATTCTGCAAAGATTAAAGAGAGGAGAAAAACAAGCAGAGAAAGTGATAAGTTTGTGACAAGTACAAGTGAAGCCAATTCAAGAGGATCAAAATGAAACTATCTACACATTTCTGTTTTTGCAGATTGAGCTCTATGAGCTCACTGAGTGGGCTGCATCGAGCTGGTCTGCCAAAAAAGAAGAAGAAAAAAAAAAAGAATTGGTTGGCAGGGCATCACATGCTGTGGAGGCCGCCCACACTGATCTTCACGGCCATGAATCCAGGAGAATGTCGCACAAGGTATTCATGAATCTGGTAATCTGCCAGAGTGGCGGCAAAATCTGGTTCTTTGTAACTCTGTGTTTCGCTGGGAATTATGATAAAGTGATTAAAATGCGAGTCTCTGGAGTACACAAGAAATCTGTACCTTGTAGAAGAAGTACTGAACAAGCTCAGCAATCCGGATGTAGTAGTAGTGGCCGTGAACAAGTAGCATCTTCTTCAGGTGTTTAAACTTCGGGATGGCATAGTCACTATTTCTCGCCGCCTGTCGGCCTTCTTTACCCATGATGCCTAAGAACAGAAAGTGTTTAGAAACTATCTGGGATGTAACCTAACAAACAATATATATATATATATATATATATATATATATATATATATATATATATATATATATATATATATATATATATATATATATATATATATATATATATTTATATACAGCAGATTTATAGAGCAAACATTGAAGCTGATAAATTGCTCGCAAACTTAACATTAATCAATATTAATCAATCAATTTTAATTGATCAATGCAGCAGCTTCACAAAACTAGTTTTTTTTCAGATGTCGCTAACAGGCTTTTAAATTATGTAGATTCAAACAAAAACAGCGTATAAATGATGCACTATTGTGGTGAAATAAACTCACCAATGCCCACATGTGCCTCTAAGATCATACTGACATCGTTGGCTCCGTCGCCAACAGCAAGGGTTATAGGATGTTCCTTAGAAGCTTTAATTAGCTTTACAATCTGCCACAAGAAAAAAAAAAAAAAGATATCAGTCACAGTGACTGTGTTACTTAGGAGGATGTCCTCAGTAAATCTGCCAAATGGAAGTCTTATTCTGCCACCTGTGCTTTTTGCAGCGGCGCCATGCGACAGCAGAGAACTGCGCTGCAGTTGCGACAGATTTCCAGAAAGATCTCTCTGTAGTTGCCATGGCCAGAACCCTCCTGGTGGGTCTTTAATATGGCAGAAAGAGTGGCCCCATCGATAATCAAACCAAAGTCGAGGCAGTCCACTGACAATCTGGAAGCACATAGCACAGTCTGGTTAACAGGATTTATGTACAAAGCGAGGTGAGCAGCAGTTAGACCCAAACAGGTGGATCCAGGTGTATTGTGCAAGCTGCCAACATGCATCTGCATTATTCCATACCCAGAAATGGAACGTTGCCTGAGAACAGTCCTGTTTAGTTCGAAAAGTACATCGTGCAGGCTCTGCTCTTCAGTGCGTTTCTTGGTCAGCTCCAAAATCTGGGTGCTGCGCCGGAACAGCTTGCTAGCATAGCATGTAGCGGCCGCCGTTTCCATCTTGTCCCCCGTGAGGACCCAAACTTTTATCCCGGCCTTGTGCAGTGACTCGATGGTGTCTGCAGCTTTCTCCTGGAGCCTGTGCATCAATAAGTCAATAAGTGTTCCAGCCTCCACTGAGATAGGTTGAACTATCCATCAAAGCTTCAATCAATCCATTACCAGATGGTGATAACTTATCAATGCATGACCAGCCCTGTCTTTTCCCATCAGCAGTTTATCTACTAGGAAATTAAACTGTCAAGCAGTTGATCAATCAGTCAGGGTCAATACTATGTTATCAGTACACAAAAACATGGCAAATTATTGCAAAAAGGAGAGCAAAAGAAAAGAAAAAGAGAAAAAAGGTGCAGCATTACCAATAGGAAGTCACCACTGAGAGCTCACACTGAATCTTTTTTGCCCTCATGAGTCATGAAAACACTTTGAAGCCAGCTTAATGATTCATTAATCTCCCCTTCTGTCCCCCTGCTGCTGCACCATTTCTAAATCTTTTCTCTCTCTCTCTCTCTCTCTCTCTCTCTCATCGACCAACCTGTCCTCCACTGCTGTAGCACCCAGAAGGACAAAGTCCCTCTCGATGATGTCATAGGCTTGTGCCAGCCTCTGCTCCCTGTCCTGCAGGGCCAGCTTGGCTTCAGTCAGGTGATGGCACGCTTCCTGATACTCAGGCTCTGACAGCCTTCGATAGGCGACACACAGTGTCCGCAGCCCCTCCTTTTTTTTTTAGTTTTCATTTTTTTAAATCAAAGACAGAAACAGAGTAATAGATTAGTTGACATCATGATTGAAGGATAATATTAAAACGCTAACAGCATATATGTTAAGGGATCATGTTTAACCAAATTCAGCTGGTAGAGGAGTAATACGTTTTGTTTGTAGTTTGTATCCACCAGATTTTTAAAGCAGAACCAGCCACACGACTTGCTGTATATTTCACTGTTAGCAGCGTATGCTACGAGACATGTTTTTATTAAAACTTTGTTAAGAAGTGGAACACTGGCGAAGGAAGAAAGCCTTATATTTTGGTTCAGATACATGTCAAGAGGTGGATAATTCTTCACCACTAGCAGCTATTCAACACACACACCAGATCTGTAAGAAGGCCCCCTCACAGGTCTTTATTTCCTCTGCCTTAAACTACCAAAAGCTGATTTGTATGAAATAAAGAGGAGGTTGTGTAAAATATAGCATTCCCTTGTCACATTTTTCAGTTTGCACATCCTCATGTCCTTTCTCTTGAGTCTTAATCCCTCCCACCAGAGATGAGCAGAGGAGCAAGGAGTTGATGCAACAAGTATTTAAATAAAAATAAACCATCTTCACTTCAGAGATGCAGTTTTAACCATCATTAATAAAACGTGCCATGTACACAGCTCCTGCTACAGTAAGTTTGTTACAACTTATATCTTTACATTGGGTTCAGTTAAAAAAAGTGGAATAATATAACAGCCCTCTTATACGTTATGGATGCAAAAAAGACAAATTTCGCTTACAGGTCATCTACCAAATCTACTGTCTGGATCCAGCAGATTTAAACAATAAATACTGCTGTGTCTGGCAATTTTAGGAAAGTCTGAGGCTGCAGGTACAAAGTACAACTAGATATTTTGTAACTCTACATCATAATATAATATAATATAATATAATATAATATAATATAATATAATATAATATAATATAATATAATATAATATAATATAATGTAAAACATTTAAACAATCATATATTTAATTTAAACAATCATAGTTTACTACATGTGTTCTTAAAGCACATGTTAAATAATAATACAAGGACAATACTGTTCTAACATCATGAAAAATACACAATGTATTATTAAACCCACTGTACATCTGGGCTGGTCAAACACTTACGACAGCATTCTGCTCCACGCGGGCTTTCACTTGCTCCACCTTCCCAGATACCACCCGTGGAAAAATTGATGAGTCTGCACCTTTACAGAACAGCAGGTACTCTCCTGAAAACCACACACAGAGAAACACACACAAGGAAACCAAACACATCATAAGGAAACTGCAGAAAGAGGCTTCCTTCTTGGCTTCATAAAAACTAACTGTTATAGGACATTTTACCTGCGCTCGACTTGACGATGACGCTCATTCTCCTCCTAACAGAGTCAAAGTTCAGCACATGGAGCAGCTCAAACCTGAGGAAGAAGTTGTTAAACATAAAACCGATCATTTTCTTCATTCTTCTTCTTACTCTTCCTGTTTTTTAGTCTTGTAATTTAGAGACTAAAATTAAGAGCATTTTTGGTGATTATTGTTTGTCAGTACCTAAGATTTCCTTATAAAAATGTCAGAACAGTAAGTGACAAAAGACTAGATTCTTCTGCTGTCTCTTTACCTCCAAAGTCTGCACAACTGCAGGATGAATGCTAAACCCCTCCCCTCTCCAGCTCTCCTTTTTCCTTAAAATAGCTCCTTATTGACAGGCCACTGCTGAGAGTGATAGCTTGTGAGGCCACCCACACTAACACACGCTATGGATCAAAACATTAGACACTTTTACCAACCCCCCCCCCACCTCCCCCACCTCTTCCCAGCTCCTCTCCACTGGACTCTTGCTTCCATCCATTCTCCCTCGTTGGTTTTAGCAATTCGATCCGACTGAGCAGGCCTTTTAAGGCTGTGGGGTTTTGTAACCTCCACTCAACATGTAACAGAACCTGAGAGCTAATTCCCCTCAGTCAGTTGTTGTATGACCACAACTCAATCTCAATAAAAAGGATTAATCCAGTTTTATTGTCTGTGGTGTAACCACAACATACACTTAGTAAACTAACCTTTCAATCTCGTCATCTTTGTTGAGGATCTCCATGTAGTTATCCTTTAGTCTCAGATAAGTGTAGCCCAACCTGGCAGCGGGAACAAAGAGGAAAAATATTCATGAAAGTGCAGCAGAGAGTTTCTACATACAACATTACTCACTTTCATCACAGCTGGGGAAGCTAAAGGTTCTGTGAAGCAATTAGATATGTTTCAGTGATGGAGCTGCTGACAGTCTGAACCCTGCAAAAGACGCTTCGGAAATTGCACCTTTTGGAGGCCGATGTTATAAGATTTTTTCTTTTATTGCAACGCCTCAGTTTTACAGCTTTATCCTTCATGAATACAGTCAATATGTGAGTCAAACTCACTGCAGCAACACAGGAATTCCAAATATACCAGAAAGATGACAAAGACTGTAGTGGCTGAACAGAGAGCAGTTCATCTGCTAGCATCAGTCAGCTCTGACCTAAGTTTAAAAAAGGTCGGTATGAAAGTACCAAAATGAGAAAATGTTTGAAAAAGTACTTCCAAACACAAAATAAAATGAATCTAATTCATCGTTCTTCCACCAAAATTTTATTCAGGACAATAAAAAAAAAGCCTTATTAGTTATAGATGATAAAACAACATTTACCTTTTCATTCCTTCTACTAAAGCCACCTCATCTGGAGAGGAAGAGATGTAGAAGGAGGTGGGCCTGCCTTGGTGGATGCCCCTCTTGATACCATCCACTGTCTCCTCCTCCTTCACCTGCACTGTGTGACACAGACACAGCGCCCGGAAAAACAGATCTTCATGTTCCTACAGACACAGATAAACATGACGGCTCTTCTTTACTTTGTACGTGTAACAGGTAAGTTAGTATTTAATGTCCCGTAATCATGACAAACAGGAGAGACAAATCCTTCTATTCCCCACTGTTCCTCTCAAGGGATTATTTTGTTTAGTCACTGCAGTGGTATTTTTGTACATTTCTTAGAAAAGCTTGTAACAGAACAGGGCATCTGTTCTGCAAATTTAAAGTTTGGCAGGGCCTACTGCTGACTGCACAAGTTTTTCTTCTATTAAATCTAATCTGTTGCAATAAATGCAAAGCTCATCACTTTTCTGTGTACCTCAGGAACTCTTTTCCAAAAATAAAACAAACCAGACTTCTTCATAAAGAAAATGTTTAAGTGACCTGCATGTAGGCTGAATCTCCAAGGCTTTAACAGTCAAATGAGACATCACGGATTAGTACTTTCCTCCTAATATAGTTCTTAATTTGGAAGTACTTCCACTTAAAAATATGTATTTTAACCTGCTTAATAGCAGAGTTTGTAAACCTACATGGCTGCTCAGGCTGCTTTTAGAAACATACTATCCTTGTCAGTTTCCTTTCAGGTGTAGCAGCTGGTTGTCTGTGTTTTCCTATGTAAACAGCTCATGCTGTTACTTTCTATATCAGGCCTCTTCAAATGGCGGCCCGCGGGCCACATGCGGCCCTGAACCAACTTCTATGTGGCCCAGCTGTAAAAGAATAAAGATATTAATCAAGAACCTTAAGTCATTCCTACGCTGATTAAGTAGCCTACAATCCTACAGTCATGCAGACCATGAATGCAGCACTTGGTTGCCTAGCAACATTAACCCCAGCAGTGTTGTTGTGTTTTGAGGTTGTAAGAGTAGCACTAGCAAGAATGTTGCTCTCTGTCCCAAAACGCAAAATTGACAACGAAAAACGGCAGATTTAACCCAGCCTGGACTGATAAGTATTTGTTTGTTTTTCAGTCACATTCGAGCACCAAACCGCTGTGTTTAATGTGCAATGAGTGTGTGGCGGTGTTTAAAGATTATAATGTGAGGAGGCACCACATTGAGAAGCATAGTTTGAAATGACCTTTTTATGTTAAAAGTTAGGAGAAAAATAGACTCTGATGGGAATTTTCAATATTTTATTTTTTGCATTTGCCCTTGTCACGTGGGACTAAGTTTAAAATAGAAAAATGGATAAACTGCTTATTTTTCAAAACTTAAATGTGTCTTTTATTTATTTATTTATTATTACTTATTTTCCCTTACTTTATTTACTGGCTCTGATCATCTTTTTATTTGAAAATCTGGCTCACCTGAACATCTAATTGAGTAGCCCTGTTCTATATGCTGTATCCTTGTCTCTTTTTCTTCTCTTCCCTCTCTTCTTGTACTCTGTCTGCTTTCTCTTTTCTTTTTCCCCAGCCTTCATTTCAGGTCCAGGTTTAATATGTAAACTCAGCAATAGACCAATTGAGAAAATAAAGAATACACTTAAATTATCAAGAAGGTCTTTATTACCATAAAACTCTTGCGGGGAAAACACAAGAGAAGCAGCAGCCAGACAACCATTCTGCTTACTATGATGCTAGACAGGACAAGTAAAAAAAAAAAAAAAAAAAGAAAAATAAAAGAGAAACTTACTCTCCGATATCCTCCTGGTGAAGAATCAATCATGTCTATACTAGAAGCAGCGCTGAGGATTTGTCCATTGCAGATTGCATGAGGGATGTAGACATTCCCATCAACGCAGCATTCGATAAACTCCATGTTGTTCTCAGTCAGAGTGCCGGTCTTATCAGTGAACACATACTCCACCTGATATAGAGGGAGACAAAGGGCCTCCAATAAGGACATGTTTGTAGAAAGTTTACACTGAGATATGCATGCAGATGCATAGACGGGTGGCCTACCTGTCCCAGTTCTTCGTTCAGGTCGGAGGTGTTCACCTGAGCACCCTGTCCCAACTCTTCATCAAACATATCCTCATCCCAAGTGATGAAATAGGAACCAAGGAATTTCTGCATCTCTACTGTTACATACATAGACACTGGGATGATGTAATTAAACAAAACCATGAAGGCCAGAAAGTCTGTGAAGGCTCGTATCACCTGAAAAAAAAGGCAGGAGACAATTGACAGTATTGAGGTTTTGAAGAAATCATAACAGGCACCTAAAGTTAAGTATGGGGTTAAGACGAACCACGTGGCGCTGGCGCTCAATCTCAGTCCTGTGGTTGTACCAGGGTTCGTCTCGGTCGGGAGACCACTGCCAAGCGTATTTCAAGACAGTGTTGATCACTGCTTTACTAATCAGGATGCACAAATACACGATCAGAAAGGCGTTCATCGACCTGCAGGGAGTGGCAGAATGGAAATGTGTCAATACCGTTGGTTGGGAGGTAACGACGTCGTACAGTGAGTCGTGACGCAGTCATTCATCTTACTTTTCAACAGCAGAACGTTTCTGAGATTTAGATTGGTAATTAAGTGCCATCTTGGTTTCCATTCCAGTGTAGATTGCAACAGCTGAAGTAGAGAAAACATGGAGTTATCGAGGCAAACAAGACAAAAGACATTTAGAAAATTATTCAAAAGATTTTGCAGAGGCTGAACCCTCATTTTTACTACCATAAATATGTTGTGTATTCTTCAGCGTAGCTCCTCTAAGGAGCAAGTTTTCAGCTCCAAGCGTTCTGCAAGAGTAAAAAGGTACATTTCTAGTAAAAAAAAACACAACCAAAGGCCCTTACTTTTTTAATTAAAAAAAAAAAAAAAGTACACCAAAACCAAAAAACACGCCCACCGAACCACAGGCTCCTCTTTATCCTTGTAAATGTTAATGCGTCCCACAAATCTGGAATAAAAAGGTACAGCAAAATCAAATCAAGACACAGCAATAAGGTTAAACCTTGTATCTGGGGAGTGTACACAGATGCATCAGCGGCAGCTTGTCACACTCACTTGTAGAGGTCAGGCTGCGGCTGTTCACATTCAATAGTGGCATGTAGCGAATCCACCTCCTGCTCTGTTCTAAAGGCCATGGTATCTGGTATAGCGTAATAGGTCTGAGATAGAAAGGTGGAAGAAGGGGTGGGGGGAGAAGACAGCAGAGGAAAATGTCACCAACACAGCAACCATGAGAACAGGATTTGTTTAGTGTTTCAGCCCCCGCAGGTTTTCTTAATGAACTGGAGAAACTGGGAGGATGGGAGACGAGTCATTATTAAGAGTGCGACCTGGGACAGCAGGGGGTCAACCTGCTGATGGTGTGCACATGAAGGGGTCGCCTCGAGGGCATGTATGAGACAGGGGGTGGGGTGAGTGTTCTACACATGATGATGTGTGTGTGCTCAGTAAGGGTGGGAGAAAATAATTTCACATAGTAATCCAGGATTTTTTTTTGTTTTACAATTTTTAAAATGTTTTTTTTTTTTTGGTCAAAAATCTCCAGCAGAGGGTGAAATGTTTCTCTTCGACTGTCTAGTAACATGACGTTATATCCGTTTTGGAAAACACTTAAACAAAAGACGGAGAATGGTGGACAGCCTGTGCAGAGATAAGTCCTCCACCATCACATTTCAAGTCAAAGGTGTGGACACATTTCAGATTTTTTTCTTGGAAGGAAAAAGCAGCACTGGACAGCTATTTGTAAACTATGTAATGCACATGTTGTGTCCTGGAATAACAAAAAAATGTTACAGGCCACCTAGCAAAACACCATCCTGAGGTAAATGCAGAACTAATAACCAGCACTTTTATATGCAGCTCAAGCTTTTAAAACAAGAGTATAAGTTCAAACAGCTGGTTCAGATATATTGCTGCTGAATAAATGTTTTTTTCTTTAGGAAATCTGGCTTGTGAAATAGTTTGTAAACTTGGCCATCATGCAACTTTTTCACATGGTCTGGTGTTGAAAAAGAAAGCTAAAAAGAGACAATATATAGGAATCACAATTTAATTTGAATCGGCATCCAAAAATTTTCTTAAAATTTGAATTGTGAGAAAAGCATATTATCCCAGCCACAGTGCTCAGTGTGTGTGGTTGCATGGGTGACATCAATGAGGGTGGAAGGAAGAACAGTCATCTTTCAACTGGAAAGTTGGCAATTTGATTCCAGGCTTTCCCTGACTACATGCTGAAGTGTCCTGGGCCACGACACGCAAACCCGAAATTGTGACCCGGGGTTTTGAGTGTGAAGTATGTGTGTGTGAATGGGTGAATTTGACAAGTAGTGTAAAGTGCTTTGAGTGGTCAGCATGACTGGAAAAGTGCTTTGTAAGTACAAGTTGATTTACCAAATAACATAAGAAAAGTGAAAGAGACATGTTGGTGAAATAATGTTTGATCTACTTCTTAATATGTTTGGTAGAAGGTATGTGCAAGAAATGATTGAAAAGTATTGGGATGTATTTAAATTTTTTTTTAGTTTTTAAAAAAAAATGTAGATAGTAATTTATGAGTAATTGATGCTTAAAAAATACTAAACAAGAGTTTTAAAAAAAAGAATGACCATCTTACACATGAAAATACATTAAGAAAAAAAAAAAAATGTCATTAAATGTGGTAATAAGGTAGAGTTAGGAGAAGTTTGGGTGTGGTTTAAGAAACAGATTTTTTTTCCATTTTGATTAATAATCAAACAAAATTAAATGTGTCTGAAATCACAGCCAACTCAAAATCTCAGTTTAAGCAAAACTCGAGCCACGAGCGGTGAGCCATGTATTCATTATGATACTTACATTTTTCTATACACAGCATGTTTTTCACTCAGTGGGGTGTGTTACTTTACCATTTTGTTTTTGTTACTTATTTTTATTCCCTTTTTAATTCATTTTATCTTGTATTAAGTTGTTATGGATTGTACAAATGTCTTTGTTCCAGAGCCAAACACAAATTTCCATTTCAAGAGTGAAAAGAACCAAAAGTAGCCTGGATCTGATCCTAAGTGATTATTCTTGCTGTATCCTGAGTCATTCAATATATGAATGACTCGGAGCAGGGATGGCACAATTGTGCCTCTCTTGTGCCTCTTTCACAGACAACACTACCCCGTGCCCATCCAGAAGTACTACTGACTGAATGCACGTTGCTGTATAAAACAGGAAATAAGCCAAAAAGAAAGCCAAAGTTTTGTACGCATTGAGCCAATTTACAGCATTCAGAGACAGAAATTAGATGCAAGATGGAAGACTTAGTTAAGAAGAAAAACCCTGAAAAAAGCCCACCCAAACCTGCCACTCTGCTTGATGCCCCCAACATTTGAAAATATCTCATTTAGTGAGTGATTCAGATTTACAGTGAAGTTCTTCTTAACACTCAAAGATCAGAGTCGCATTTTCCACCCTCATCATCTTTAACTCCATCAAACTACAAGTTCAACAGGAGTAAAGAGGAGAGTTGCTCACTCCACACACACCAATTTTTCTTTCTCAGCGATCGCTTAAAAAACAAAGACCTGTTGATCTTGTCCACACTGTGCTGCAGACATTTCATGAACCTTAGGAAAGTGTGTAACCTTGTGAATATAGGGTGTCTCCTTTAATGAAAATGCAGCTCATCAACTATCACAAAAAAGCTTGAACTTTTAATGATCCTTTAGGCTGGAGACAACACAAAATCCTATTTTGTTTATGTAAGAACATGAAATCACTGCAGGATGGATGAAATGGATTGCATATCACATAACATGGATTCCTCACCTTCTTTTTATTTCTTTATTTCTTTATTCATTATTGTCTTCATATTTTAAGTCCTTTACAAAACAAGTACTCAAATATGAGGATTTCCAGTCCACAATACCTAATGTTTGATCTAGCGTGTCTGGCAACTGAGCGATTGTTTTCTTTTGTTGATGCTGACATAAATAGATCTACTTTTACAAAATCGGCATTGTTCTATGTGAGCTGTCATGTATTTGGTTTAAAAAAGGACTTACATTTGACATATTTTGGGACTTTTTAATTTGTAAGGAGCCATGTAAACCGACCTAAGCCTGTGCTGTAACCGAAAATTATCATTTTAAGTTTGAAAGATGGTTGGGCCACAAAAAAAAAACCAAACAAACAAACAACAAAAAAAAAAACAAGATATCCACTAATCCTGTTACCTTGTGACTAGACTCCCCATCCAGACTGGTGGTGGTGACATAGCAGGTTCCATCATAGCGGCTGGAGGAGAGAAGGATGAGATCACAGGGGAAAGTCTCATCCTCCCTTACCATGACAACGTCCCCCACCTGACGGAAAACAGACATGTAGGTGTCAAAAACAAATCTTATACACTTATATCTATTTCCCCACATACAGAGAGAAAAAGACAAACAGAAAAACCTGTGGGTAATAGTCTGCTCATCTTGTACCATTTCTTTTTTCAAAGGATAGAGAAGTTGCATAACGGATTATGAGAGCAGAGCAGCTTAAATTCTGATAAATCCCATCTCCACGGTGACCATACACATGACACACGCTCTCTGATTTCGTATGATTAATGTATTCATCATTATTCCTGCTCCCGTTTCACACTCTAATCCTCTCTGTTTCATTTGTAGTAGTGACAGACCTTGGTATAGAAAACACAGTAAAACAAAGAGACAGACAGTGAGACAAGGCACCAAGAGAAGGACTAGGGGGAGAGTGATCAACGAGGTGAGACAAACATATAAAAAACGAACTTCTTGTGTAAGTGGATGCCAGATGTCGTTCTCAACCAAATTCTCAGAAACCTACTGCTATGGTAACACAAACTAAAGCTCTGTGCAACTTTTAAAATGCTTGGTAGCAGTGCTGAAGCTGTATATTCTAAGCCGACACTGAACATCCCACACAGGCTCTGCACACTCACAATGAGCAGCAGACACAGCAGAAACGAGATGTACTAGCACCCATTATGTACCTGCAGACAAATGGGGTTACAAGACTAAAATATAGTCTACTGAATCAATAGATCCATGCAGGAGGTGATGAGCTAGATCAGTCACATTATACAGTCTGACACTGTTTTCATTAAATGCTGGGGTGATAGAAGAAAGATGTCTGCAGAGCAGCCAACCAGCAACATTCATCACAGCTTCTGTGACCAAGAACACCATAAATTAAATAAAAAACAGCCTTACTGAGGATCTGATTTTTCACTTCACATCAATTTCAGCTAAGATTAGTTAATTTTTACAGCTAGTACAACTTATATTATTTTGTGTTAAGTAAATAAACATGAAATATGGAGTTTTCTCATGTGAAATATGACTAGATGAATGTGGTGATTTTACAATATATTTTGTCTTTTGAAAACAAACTATCAAAAAATTAAAACTACTGATATCCCTTTATTGTAAATCCTTAAAAGGAGCAGGATAAATGCTATTCTAAGGTGTAATATTGTTAGCAAGATGCTATTTGAATTAGGCCATATATTTTGAAATGTATTTTTGCAGAATTAAGAAATAATAGTTATTAGTATTTATATAAAAAAGTAATTATTTAGTTATTGTTGTAGCAAGGAATGACCTTCTGTACCATTTTTTGCCACTTACTAAATACACCACTGTTTAATCAATATGTTACATAGGAGAAGAGATTTCCATAATGTTAAGCAGCTTTTACAATATTATTTTTTGCACAGATCAGGAGCTCCATGAGTTCCAGAGTTGTCTTCAGCACAGAGCCAGCTTTATTCAGCCGTTTATTCATTCACTGTAAAGCTACTAACTCTTCATGTGTGGCCCACTACAAATAAGCAGCTGTCTTGTTCTACAAGAGAATTTAAAAACTCCACATCCTGACAAATGTGGTACCATCCATCAGTTTGCAAAGCTGGAAAGTTTGCTCACTAACCCTAACTGTGGAACACAGGTGTAATCACATGTGTGTTCACCAGAAAGAAAAGTAAAAACACAAATTATCTTCATCCCACTTTTAGCATGAATAAAAGAATCTTCAACATTCAGTAATCCAAATGTTTGTGGGAATGGTGTGATATTTGTGTAGTTATGAGATGATGAGAGTCACTCATCCAAACAGCTTCAAATTTGACACTGTTTTTCATTTGGTTATTTGCCAGGTTTTTTGGTAAATTTGGAGGGACGGGGGGGGTCATTTACTGGAAAACACTTACAGATCTTTCTATTTAGTCATGACAGGAAGAACAACTTGTATATTAGTTTACATTTGAGGCAAAAACAAAATTCCTCAAGCCACACTTAAGAGCTCAGAAGCCTTGCAATTTATTTGGACCAAGAGAATAATTGGAATTAAACTCATAATCAAATTTGAATTCCATTCAAATTTTCTAATATTTGCCACCTTAAAGCATGAAATGAAATCTTGCTCGGATAAAAAAAAAACAAACCCCAAAAAACTGCAGTGCTGAGGATAAACACTGCAGTTTGGTATTATATAAATAATCTAATCAAGAAGAGCAGTCAAGCAAACAACCAAACAGTGACCTGCTCTTGCATCAGAATGACATAAAGGACATCTGTGGATGATGACAGGAATATTATGACTCATGAAATACATCAGTCCTGTTCATCCTTCAAGAGACTCTTGCAGCAATGCACCAGGGGACAGTCTACTGAGGTTTGAGTGCAATTTACTGGTGGGAAAGACAAGAGAGACAAAGTTGGACAGCACTGCAGAGGGGAAGGAAAAGAGGAGGGTGAGAGCAACAGTTATAGAAAAAGTGAGCTTTGCAGCAGTGCAGCAGTGTTGCTTTGTGGCCTCAGGTGCTGCACTGCTCTAATGAGGCCATTCTTACCCGCAGCTTGTGACTCTGTGTCCTCACCACCTTTCCTTGCTGCACCACGTCCACCGGACACTCATTTATGGAGCAGTCAGCTTTGTGTCTGAGCCAATCCTCATAGCCCTGAAAGAGTTGCAGCAAAAAAGAAGATTGTAAAGGGGAAAGAATCAGGGAGGAACACAGAATATAGATTTTTGTGCAGAGTACTGAGGCTGAAACATAGCAGGATATCAGGCGAGGAAGGGGGGGGGGGGGGGGGGGGGTAGTCATACACTGTAATTAATTAGCATTGTGCTCCCTGTGCTTACTGACCTGTTTCTTGGATTTCTAGCCAACATGTCATGTTTAAGATTTATGTTCCAGTAATGCTCAAGCTTCCTTCCTTTGAACAGCTTCATCTATCACTAATAGTACCCCATCTCTCAGTATTGGGATGCATTAGAGAGGATGCATCTCTCTTGGGCATGGGATCCTCCTCAGCTCGAGTGATTAACAGAGGAGACCATTCATTATCATATTTCTCACATCACCAGACATATTCAATGGCATGTCCTTTTGCTGGGAGAGGAATGTGTATATACAGATAATAGAGCGGCCGATTGGTAGACTGTGTGTGTGTGCGTGCGTGCCTGTGTTTATTTCCGGGCAGGAGTTTGTGCATGAGAAAGACTGTTGTGGACCATATTTGCCGAAGATGTGAACATGTTTGTGTGCGTCCTACCTGTTTTATAGCGGTGACAGTGATAACAAAGAAGAGGGGCAGGCCACTGGTGACTGGGCTGGTAGGGGTGTCAATGATAAGCTGCAAGGAAGAAAGGAACAGTGGGAGGAAGAAAGATGTAGAGTAAGGAGTGGGGTGGGGTGAAGAGGGGGCAACAGAAAAGGAAGGTGGGAGGAAGCCAAGTCAGACAAAGCTGAGTTTGGAAGTGCAGCAGGGAAAAGCTGCTAAAATAAGAAAGAACGCACCAGTCCAGCAACACTGAAGTGTCTTAAGTTGTAAAATTTTATCCTTCATGAAGATAAATCTTTTCTGGATCAACTATCAAGATAAATGCTTTGTTTTTCCAGTTCAAACACATGTAGCAAACTTATGCTTTTCAGGTGACTTATACTTTTTAGATGCAAGCTGCAGCTACGACGAATTCATGTCCACTGAGATAGCAACTGGTAAAGACATTTACCCCACCATCACCAGACTGATGCACAACGCAAATTAGTCTGGAAGCTCTCTGTTTATTTCCAATTTACAAAGGGGCTGTTATCAAATGACGCAGACTATAATCAACCTGACAGACTATTTGTTACACAGAGCCATCACAGAGGTCCTCCGTAGAAATCATTCTGAAAAGGTCATACGCTTAGCAGGTGTCTGGATGAGGAATCTGTCCGTAACAGTCATAAGCAAACTACCATCAAACTGAGAGTAGCCTGTAGCTACCATTACAGGATCCTGACTGGTTAAAATCTCACATTATGATGATGTGTGATAATGCATAAAGCGGCTATGACACATCTTAGATGCATTGCCGTTGCTATTGGTTGAAAAAACTTTTATAATGGATTAAAAACAAATGACAGTGATTCAGTTTTGGAAAAACCTAATCTTTAATAAAGCAATAACCAGAAGTCAGTATCTGGCAATATTTCAATGTGTTATTTTAAACTCCCTTAACTTTATCAGTATGTTTTATATAAAAACACATCATTTTGAATCGAAGGGAAAATATTCTGCAATTAAAACATTGGGCTCAATCAACTCAACTCAACTCAACTCAATACTCAACAAAAAAAGTCCGCTTTTCTATGATTAACATTTGGTGCAAAATAGGGACTAATTTGTAAACAGGCACTTAGCAGACATGAAACGCATTATTTCACAATATGATTTTAGCACATCATGTTAAATCATCCACGTAGCCTCAAACAAGAAGCAGGTGTAGGATTTAACAGCTAATCTTACATAACTGCTCTGATACAGCAGCGTAATGCTTGTGGCTGCTGAACATAACAGCACTTTATTCCCTTTCATGACTTAATTTAAGGCTTTGAACAAATCTAAAATGTAAAATAAGAGGAAAAACAATTGATTCAGAAATGCAGCGTTTGTTCACAGACTCTTACACATCCTACTTTCAGATTAGAAAAAGACATTACTGCTTCCAAAATTACATGAAGACCTTACCTGGACCAAAAATATGACCAAGAAGTAGAAGTTAGCTATTCTTCTGAACTGCTCGAACAGGTTCTTGGGAATGAAGTTCCAAAAGGTGTACTGTGCGACAGAGTGACAGCAAAATTATCATGGAGATATACTGCAACAGACAGGGAAACAATGGTGCATCACAAGTGTCCTTCTTGGCAAGAGAAAATGGTGATGCACAGCTTGACAAACAGAAGACAAGTGAATTGTGTCATCCTTAAAAGTGGGAACAGGAGAGATTACATGCTTGTCTGGATATGGAACAGAAGAATGGCATGATGATAAACTGCAGTGTGGTGTCGACTGTGGCTTCCTCACCTTGGAGGAAACGATGCGGTTGTCGGGGTACCGCTGAGGGATGTAGGCCTCAGCTCCCGGAGGGGGCTCTTTATGGCCGACATACACCGTCCTACTGCCCACCCAGTTCTCCTCTCCCACACACTGACAAAGAGACATATGAAATATAGATATAAATAGCAATACGGCATGAGGAAAATTGGGTTCAATCACACTATTCAGCTGTGATTTGCTTACAATTCCTGACTTTCTCGCAATAATTTGGATTATTCAAACTTCACTGATTCAATTTTATGTCATGAGTAGTCATAACACCTTGCTAACATGATAAAATCAACTAAATTATGATGTGCAAATTGGGACGGAATCCACTAGACATGGTCCACTGTATGCCACAGTTATGTAAACATTACCTCATTATTTTACACCCAAGTCTAGCATGCAAGACCGTGCAATAACACATGACATTATGTTTTCACAATAACACAATCCTGAAGCTAAAAACACTTCAAAATCAATTGGGTCAATCATCTAAAATTCCATATTTCGCTCCATCTGAATTAATAAAAAGGAAGTGGTTTTTCTAAAAGAAAAAATAAAAGAATCAGCCTCAAGAATACACCATTCTGGATTAAAGGCTCCTCTCAAGGACTTTACACAAGTCTGTTACACAACTATTACTGCTTATTTACACAAACAACTTTGTACACAACTCAGGTCCAACTGAAGGATCTGCGTGTCTCAGAAGTATTTAGGTGGGATCGGCTTTGAGTAACACCAGGGTGGGCTTGTCATTAATCTTTTTTACTTTTCCAGAAGAACATTTCTGCAGTTGTTGCTTTGCTTCAGTTACTTTACAGCTAAATCAGAGTCAGAATCAGCTTCATTCTCCAAGTGAGTACACAGACAAGGATTTTTTTGCTGGCAGAAAAAGAACTAAAATAACTAGGAAGTAAATCTATTTACAGTGTGTGTGTGTGTGTGTGTATATATATATATATATATATATATATATATATACACACTGTAAACACACTGCCTGGTTCACAAAAACTTACTATATGGGTTAAGCTAAGCAAACAAGAGCAACTAAGAGGTTATTTAGCACCAACTGATGCTGTGATTAGCTTTTATTCTTTAAATCACCATGTTGAAGAAACTACCTGCAGTTAAGGAAAGATCTTACTGTGTTTCAGAAAGACTAAAGTAAAAGGAAACGAAACATCAACTAAAGAGAACATCAAAACTCTTAAAATTGGAAGAACTGTCCATCACATTATTAAAACAGAAGAAAAGAGGTGAATCATAATTTTTAAAGAAGAAATGTAGTCAAAAGAGAATCTTGAATTATGATACGGGGATCATTTTATGTTTGGAGAAATGATATTTAGTTAAATCAGCAGCAGAAGTGGTTGGTAATGTTTGATTGAGCCTTTCCACATCAAATCAAATTTTATTTGTATAGCACCTTTCGTACATGAAGCAAAGTGCTGTACATATGATAAAAAAAAAACAAAGAATGAATTGTGATCACTGTCTCCAAATATATGGACAGAGTCATCATTCACAAACACATTCAGACACACCCCAATTTCATCTTGCATAGCACGTTTCTAGAAGCATGTCTTCTGTCTCCTTAACCAACAAATAAATAGAGAATGAAATGAATGAATACGAGTGAGAATAAATGAGAATAATGCTACAGAATGGTCTGTCCAGGTGTAACCTGGCCTTTCGACCAATGACTTCTGGGATAGACTCTGGCAACCCTTAATTGGACTAAGCAGTTAAGAAAATGAATGAATGAATGAATTGTCTTTGTAGCAAAGCGATGATGAGTCTAGATTAACCTTGGTTTAGAGTGCTGAACACAACAAAGGATGAAGTGTTTAACCCAACATGGCAAGTAGGGCTGTGACAATAAGCTTTCATCCTGATTTGATTCGATTACCTTTTTTTTGGGTGCCGATTTGATTTGAATTGTGATTCTCATGATTTTTTGATGTTACGGATTTTTGTAGACTAAAAACAAACAAAAAAAAAAAGTACAAACGTTTTTTACTCGTTATTTTTCTTAATTTTAATTAGGAAAAAACAGCACAGTGGCCAGAACATCGTTCTGCTGCTATCATGCCCCAGAAGACAAGTAAAAAAAATGATAAAAATAATAAAAATTACAAGTGTCGATATTTTTTGGTAAAAAAAACTATTTTAAAATTGTCAAGCAAAAGATCCCGATATTTGATTTTTTCGATTCCATTTCCCACCCCTAATGCCTAGTCACACTATGATTTATAGTTGCTCCAGCTTGTCTCAGCTGAGCAATATTATATCTGCAAAATAAAAGCTTAGTCAAAACTCAGAATTTTTCGTGTTCCAGTTTTTTTAAAATTTTAAAAAAAAATCTTTTTCTTAGAAATTCCATAAATCAGATAAAAAAAAAGTTGAAACAGAGGTACATGCATACATGACAATAGCTTTCCAAGATACTCTTAAGCCAGTGAAGGAGTTTGATCACAGTGCCATGACAGTTTCTCATTAAGTCCTGACTGAGGGCTCAACAACCATCCAGGAAAACTTTCATGAGATGGCCGGCACATACTAAGATTTCACAAGAATACCACAAATTTTTGAAAAAATTATGCACACATTTTATCTATTT
This sequence comes from Telmatherina bonti, assembly GCF_933228915.1. Classification (NCBI taxonomy): domain Eukaryota; kingdom Metazoa; phylum Chordata; class Actinopteri; order Atheriniformes; family Telmatherinidae; genus Telmatherina; species Telmatherina bonti. Next base: position 15,349,874 of record NC_136613.1, read on the forward strand.
ACTTATTTGTGTGATGGACATGTGTGACTCCATCACCAAGTACTGCTTTATAGTTGATGCAAAAGATATGTGATGACAATGAGTAAGCACACTGATCAATTGTTTATTGAAAATGTTTAAAATCAAATGTTGATAGGTATTTGTGGAGGGGGACTGGCCATCCTTCTGTGAAGAGAGTTTTAGTTAGCATTGCTTGATTAGAAAACTTCCTATACGTTTGTTTATTTTCTTAACAACTAAAGTTACTACTTACCTCTTGTGGTCTTGGAGGAGCGCAGGAGCTAAAAGAGGGAAGGAGGCTCAACTACCTGCTTAAGAGCTGCAGGAATGGACCATATTAACGAGGAGGGGGATGTAGTTTAAAGATTAAATAGTTTTATGTATGTAACAAGGTTTGATAGTCACTGACTGATGAGTATATATAAAAAGAGATGTTTATATGTAAATATTTATGCTTTGTCGTGTTTAATGCTTTTAAGTAGGTATTAGTATTTTGTGGTTGGTAATTGTAGCCCCACCTTAATGGGCTGATCTCTTAAGGTTGACAGCAAGAGAGTATAAAAGCCTGCTGTATCTATGTGGAATGTGATATTGGTTGGAAAGTACATTGAAATAAAGAGTCATACTCATTGTTGGATTATAAAGCAGTCTCATGCCTCTTCATATTAATCATATGACCGACGGCTAACTGACAATTTGTTTATTTAAAGCTGACTGATGATTCTGGTGGAGCCTGACACACAGGAGTTCCATTTCCCATCATTGTTTGGGGAGACAGAGGCTTTGGTGGATGTTACTTTCATACATTAATCCGAGCAAACACCAGAAATAAGCCTTCTGCCATTGCTGGGGTGGCATTTCTGTCATGTCAGACAGAACAGATGAGAACTGGGCTATTTTCTAAATAACATTAAGAAACCTGGAAGGACTTGTGTCTCTCCTGGCTGTTTAGACAGCAGTGGGAAACCTTAAATGTGGTTAAGTAAAAAGAATATGGAGCATTGCTGTTGTATGACACAGAGGGGAGCAGTGGTTGATACAGTTTGTCTGCTGATCGCAGATGCAAAGGTGCAAAGGGGAGGAACATCAGACATACAGAGTAAAAAAAACATGCTGTCATACTCACAGCTGAAGAAAATGCTGGATTTTATTTCCAACAACAAAACAACACATAAAATTTTGGTGGACAGTTGTCAGTCTGACACCAGATTCTACATATCCATGTTGCTGTCCAGCTTCATGTGGAGCAACAGGTAATGTTTGTTATGCTATGTAATGCCAAGAGACAGGAAGCTGCAGTATTGCTCAAAGTTAGTGTCTAATGTAGGGCTGCAACTAACGATTATTTTAATAGTCGACTAATCTGCAAATAATTTTTTCGATTAGTCTATTTTTACAGGCTCCACTATGTTTTACCCCACTCTCTCCATTTGCATCATATGAATGTCACCCTGATTCCCAGTCAGTCACAACATAATGTCCTTTCGTAAGCTAAAAGAATGACTCCTGAACCAGTTGAATATTACATTTAAGCTTAACAAATAGCTGCTTATTTATTTTGAAACATTCAAACTTAGCTATAGTGTCATATCCAAGCTATACAGAATTTCCCTGAAAAGGAAAACAAAATAAATAAAACATTTTAACATCTTAATGTTCATAGAATTGCATTAAAATGATTGTTTACATCTTGAAAAAAAACTATTTTATAAGTTAAACAAGGGCCAGAATCCTTTAAAAATTTCCCAAATCCAACGGTGATCCAGATCACTACTAAAATTAAATCACTTCTTCCTTTTCACATTTCCAACAACTCTTGAACATTTCATGAAAATCTATCAATAACTTTGTGAGTAATCTTGAACACAAACAGATAAACACCAGTAAAAACATAACCTCTTTGGCAGAGGTAACAACAGCACATCACTACTCGCTAATGCTAACTTTGCCATCCGGAATCCTGGATGGCTTTTGTTTCAGATGTTCATGCATGACTGACATGCTACCTTGGTATGCCAACTCTGCATAGCAGACTACACATTTCACCTGTTTGACACTTTGTTTAGCCTGAAATATCCCCAAACTTTGGAAATAGTTTGCGCCGCTGTCAGTTTGTTCTTCATTGTTTAACAAAGATGCTGCACAAAATGACAATACTGCCCCCAGCACTTCTGGTGGTGCTTTGCATCATTTGCTTGGTGTTTAGAGTTCTTATACGGTCTGAAAAGCTGTGGTCGGTAAATGGCATTAAGTTGCCTTGCGCAGTGTTTTATTAGCTAAGCTATTACGGCTGTTTATAACACAACGCGTTGACAATGAAATTTCGTCTCAACGAATTTTAATTGTCGACTGTGATTTTGTTGACGAATCGTTGTAGCCCTCTGCAGGGTGGACACTGTGCGATTTTAGAAATCTGACTGTCGGGGAATTGCTCCCACTGCACGACCGGGTTTGTCACTCGTAGTCTATTTGACCCTACGACATGTGTACTCATACTGTACGACTGCTGCCAGCCACGATTATTGACAACCCCGACTAGTTGTCGGCGTCAGTCGGCATGTGATGGCACAACGTGCTCAAGTGTGAACAACGAACCCTAACCCCCGGTGCCTTCTGCGCAGGTGCGAACGTAGAATCGTGACGTAACACCACTCACACTGTACGAGCTATAGCAAAAATTTCTAACATGCCAGAAGTTTGATCGGGAGGTCGCAGCATTGTCATTATAACGTAGCAGCAATTAATCCTTCCTCATGAGTGTTCTCACACTGTACGGTTCACAACTCCCAACCGTACTTCCTCAAGCTACGATCTTTCCACGATGACGCAGCGTGGTCTGCGACAGCAAAATCGTGGTGAAATCCCCTCGAAATCGCACAGTGTCCGCCCGGCATTAGTCTAATGCTTTTTGCTGTATTTGGCAATATTTTGATCAGAAAATGAAAATCATTTAGTCAGTAACACAAATTACATACACAATGACCTACAACCTAAACTAGTAATGTTTAAAGCTATTCTTTACCAACTTTTAATACTTTATTATAACAAGATTTGCATTTTATATTCCAATGCAGATTGCCACTGAATGCAGCTTTAAAAGCACATTAACTTTGAGATCTCTAGATACCATACAGTCAGTAAATGTAGACCTCATCTTATGCTGTCAAGTGCAGATTTCTATCACGCTGTCCATGTCAGCAGAAACATATGTAGGACTTGCCACTCGGTGGCATCACCAAGTGATGCCACAATATGGCAGAGCTCACAAAACAGCCACCAGATTGTTCTATATATTGTTCTATTTGTTATAGAATCTATACCAAATCCTGACACCCTCCTAAGTCATCAATGGGACAAGTATACATTTACCTTATATAAACATTTGCCTTTTCTTGCCACTTTCTAAACATTTTCTTTTTCCAGTCTGTTGCTGATGCCAGATTTATTATTTTCTAAATACAGAGAAGTTGGTTAGGGTTATATGAGGGCTCAAACAATTTAAAAGAATTACAGATTTAAGTTTTTGGAGTGTTTCCTGGATATTGACTTTGTATATTACATTAAAGTTGGTCTTCAGCGGCAAGCACAGTTCATTGAAGCACTTTCAAGCAGCACATTAGGACCCTAGACCTTCAACGAATGCTTTTGTTGTAAGACAACTGTCAAAGATGCAAAAGGAATCAAGGGATGATGGCATTTATTTGTTTATATCCGTCTGTACACATAGCCTAAAGCTGTGGTGAACGATGTGAGCACAGCCTTTGGCAAAGCAGCCTGTCACTCGAAGCACAAGTGTCAACCATTAGCAGAAAAGTTACGAAAAAAGCACGTCGGTGAAAGCAGTGCTTGAGTGTTTTAAATGTCCTTAAAATTGTGCCAGAGTTTTAGTTCATTGGTACAGATTAGCGGTGTAACCATAAACTGCATATAAAAAGATGGATGGAGTCTATGCAAGACTGACATGTTTGAATACTAAAACAATTGTTTGAATGACCACACATTCTCAGATAACTGCATTTTAAGTGAAAACCCTTCCACCATTTTAGACATTTTATTTACTTCTAGAAAGAAATAGAAATATAAAAAAAAGTCTTTTTTAAAAAGCTTTTTAAAATAGAAACAATTTAAACTAGATCATTGTCGCCGTCTTGATTTCGGGGTCGAGCACAGGTCAACTAGAATAACTTTGCAGTGAGGGCACACTGTCATCCTCATGTGAAGAGGGCAGGGCTTACGGGGGAATGGATCTTAGATACAGCTCAGCACAAGACAAACACATTGCTTTCATCTTGTCCACTTGTCTTTTTACATATTTCACTGGAAATCCTAAGTGCTCCAAAACAGTAGATATTAATAACAGAAAACGGTTTTCAAGTTTTTTTTAAATCATCGCTAGCCATAATGCCTGCTAACCAGAGGCTGAGCTGCACTCACTTGCTTATGGAGGAAGTATGTGCAAGGCTTCTCTACCTTGTAGGAACTCTGTACGCCTCAGGTGTGTAACAAACATTCTGAACCGAAAAATCAAAACAGGATACATGTGCTGTTCAATCCCAGTACAGATTATGTAAATTTCCCACTATCATTCTAATATCATCAAACACAATCCACAAGCTTTAACAAGCTTAATATTAAACAGGCTTAAATAGGGCCAGGAAATTAATTAAAAAATATTTAAAACTAACATCAGAACCATAAATCAATTTAATCTTTCTTATGTCAATTATCTAATATCTTTGGAAATTTAAACATCTCATAAATAAAAAATTATTATAATTAGTATATGACCATATATATTTAAACTGTGTGTGTTTAAATCAGCTTATTGCACAAGATATGCTCTTCTGTTATGCAAATTTTTGCTACAAAAAATTGCAGTTAGCTATGAGGGCTAAAATTAAATGATCCTGAAATAATTACTAATTCAGTTGCCCGGTCTTATAGGATGAAATAAAACCAATGCAATGACCCAGTAAAATGAGCAAACTGAAATCAGAGGAGAAAAAAATGCACAAATCACACAAGCGACTGCCAAGCTCAGAATCACAGACCTAAACTTATCCTCTGTTTATCAACAGGCACTTGGCAGTGAGATAAAAATAGACATGTAGCCAACAGCGTCAGTCGACTTGAGACCCTTCCAAAACATTAGTGAGGGCAACATGACCCTGAGAGACACTGTGAAACGGAAAGTGTCTTGAAAAGAGACTGAATGGCAGAAAGCAACAGGGGTAGGACATAAAGAGAAGGTTATTTTAACGATATAAATGAACACATTATGACAGGATTTAAAGAGTCTTAAATGTAAAAAGGCAACAAGGAGAAACATAAATGCATGATAAAGGAGTTCAAATATTAAGAATAATTTACTCTTCTACTTGTACAACTCAAACCTTTCCTCCTAAATATCCCAGTTCTTTGTCTCTGTCAGTCACTCCCTCACATTTCTATCTGCATTCCTCTCTCTTTGGCCACCACCATCCACTGGCAGAGACTGTCACACCATGGCAGTGTGACTGCAGGATAGAGACGGAGGAAGACACAGAGAGATTGCATTGTGGTTTGTAGTTATCTGATCATTAATCCTCACTGATCCGTATCAACCCTCGTCCTGCAGTTCCCTCTTCATTCTATTGCTCCATCAGAGAAAGTGGCTTGCTGATTGGTTACAGGACATGAGGGCTTTGTCTTTATTAACAGAGAGGCTGGTCTTATATCATCAGTAGCAATGACATGATGGATTTGATAAGCGCAAAGCATCTCACCACTGCAGCCTCTTCTTTTCACTTTTAACTGCACTGTGGTGCAATCTCTACAGTAAACAGTTTACAGTTTAAACTCTGGAAGAGAGGACAGCAGCAGGCATGCTGCTCCTAAAATTAGAAATGCTGCAATTAAAAAGACATAAAAATTAACAATTTGGCATAGTCTTAAAATGAGCCTCGTTTTGTAGATGCTTCACTCCACAGTACTTAACAGGACAGCAGAAGCTTCTATCTTCATCATAGAAGAGCAGCTCTCCACCCCAATAGTTGCATGATAAATCCAAGTTGCCTCCATGTTGTAGTTCTTTTCTATCACAGGATGTAATAAAAGACACACACCATTACCTTCCTTGATTAAACAATCATGTTTCATAGTTTCTCCACTGTCCCGCAATGCTGTGTTGCAGAAACACTTGGCATGTTATGCAAGGATCCCTCATTAACCTACAGATCAAGTTTCTCTGACTAAGCTCTCCTTTAATGAACTCCTTATGAACAGAGTAAGCATACAAAAGGAGATACACAACAATTAAGAATGTAAGTTTAGATATTTACTTGAGCAATCAATGTTTGTTTTGCTCATGTTAAAAGGTAAAATATTTATTGTTTAAATAAAATACTCTATATCACTTCACATATTGTGGGGAAAAAAAACATATTTGGCTGTCAGACGGAAGAGGGAATCAGCTGGGGAGACTGTGATTGGCTGTAACTATAAAATACTTGCATCTTGGTGCAAAGGCTAGCCAGCCAGCATAGCATAGCACGTATGTAGTGTTAAGCTTGTTACATACTCCACAAGCAGCAAGAACTTTTTTCTTGAAGGGCTCCGAGAAGTATCGTGTGATAGGTCAGACATTTGAGGTGGGCGTCGTTAACACGGAGAAAGCATGAAGCGGAGTTACTGCTTCCGCATTTTTACTGTTGCAGGTAAAACGGACTGTTTTGATAAAACAGCTGATCGAGGTAGTGAGAAAGTACGAACATTTTTACACGTAAACACTCGGACACAGCCGCGTGCACGACCCGCCCTGCTGCGGATGAAGTTGCTCGTTAAATATGAAACTAGAAAAGCACTTGGAGAGCGGAAACCTCCGCCAAGCACAATGTTAAAGAATCCTTTTAAACAATTCCTGGATCTAAACAGTGATCCGGATCACCACCAAACTTCAATCAGTTCTTCATTTTTACATTTCCAAAAATTCTTGAAATTTTTTTAAAAATCCATCGCCAACCTTTTAAGTTATCTTGAGCAAAAAGAAGCCGGGGAAAATATAACCTCCTTGGTGGAGGTAACAACGGGGTTCATTGCACATAAAAGCAGACATCGCCCCCCGCAGTGATCCCTCCCCCGCTGCAGACCCGTGGAGGATGTATGGACCTGACAAAAAAGAAGTGTTTTATTGTTCTTGCAGCCTCGAGAACAAGAACTCAGTTCTTGCTTCTCGTGGAGTATGTAACAAGCTTTACTTATTGCCCAGTAGTTACAAGCGGACGGCACACTTCACTCAGACATTTTGTGTAGGATTCAACTATTCACTTGCAGCACTGCCATTAAAGAGTTGACAAGTCCTAATTGCCTCATATCTGCCAACATGAATAGCAGGATGGATATCTGGACTGACTATTTTAGACTATGATCAACAGTTATTGATAACGGTAACTTGTTTGGCAGGTTCAAATATTATACTGTTTTCTTATAACTGGTTTAGGCTGTGTGACACCAGTAGTAATCTGTTTCTGCTACTGAATTATTTTTATTCTTGGTCACAATGTTGACCTGATAAGAGCAAATAATTGAATAATTGTGGTAACTCTAAAACTAGTCATTGACTCTCAGCAACACTGCTGCCACTTTTCAATTACCATCAGAATTCATTTTCCGAAGGATTTTTTTTTAACCACACAATGTGAAGTTATTTCTTCAACCAGAAAACTCATCATTTTCAGAGGATTCCGAGATTCCAGATGTAAAGATTGCTTTTGCCTGATGAAGGTACAACAATCAGTGAACTAACAGTACCAACCCTTGTGGCCCTCAGAGTAACACAGACAATGTCGATCTTCATAATTTTTTTTTAACTACATTTATTTTTTTTCTGTTCAAACAGGCAAGAAATGCACAAGCCCTTAGAGATTGTTTGACATTGTTAATCATCCCATTGTTATCTGTTCTGCTCCGAAATGCACAGAAATGCCATCCCAGCAATGGTGGAAGGTCTATTTCTAGTTTTCCCCATATTACTCCAGTAACTAGAAACGCTGTAAGCTCAATTTACAGCATAAAATGAATATATGCAAAAAATATAGAATTTAAATGTATAAATCGGGTTTTGTAACCCCGTAAAAACATCTGCTTTTATGAATGGCAGATTTATGAATGTGCAGAAAATTATTTGCATCGTTGTAAAAATAATATCTGTATTTGAAGTCTTTTGAAAACATCTGTTAAAGGATGTAAAGAGATGAACTAAAGATGGCTAAAGATGGTGAGGCAGATTTCTTTGGCCCGGTTTTTCTATCTATATCCGATTGGATAACAACTCAACAGGTCCAATCAGAGTAGATGGCTTCCTGTACTTCCACACTGCTGCAGGCTCTCAACACACAGGCCATTTTGAAAACGCACAATGACTGCTTAAACAAAGAAATGCAGGAGGACATGATCAGAGTATGAGAGGAAGAGAAATGAGAAAGGGAGAGAGCAAGAGATAAGACAAGAGTCAAAATAGGACTAACTAACTTTTACATCGTTAGGATGCAAGATGGATGTTGAACTAGCTGTCATTAGGAGGTGAGTAACAGAGAAAATCTGCCAAAGATCTGTAGGGTTTTTTAATATGTTGACAACCTTGCTAACACAACACTAAATAGATTTATTTTGTTACCATGAGAATTATCATAGTACTTTTATAATATCATAGTAATTAATGTTATTGTTGCTGATTTAATTTAATATGTAAAGTCGCCTCAAAATAAGAATGTTAAAAATCCTTTTAAAAATAAGTAAATAAAAAAGTATATTGTAAGGACGACCTATCAGTGGAAGGAAAACTGGTATGTTAGCAATCCAAGGTAAAGCTAATTCAACCAGCCCATAATGCACCGCTGTCTACAGTACGTTGTTTGTGGTATGTCTTTTATTGGAAATATATCGAAATAAACTTAATCACAAAAATGTTCTGAATTGAGAAGTTGCTGAGGGAAGTTTTCATAGCTTACTGTGGTCATGTACACTGTGGAATGAAGTGCAATTTAAGAAACTTCTTTTAATAAGATTTATGATGGATAAACTTGCTGTTCACTGTTGTTTATTACCCTTTAAATAACCCAACCTTGTATAAAAATGAGTATTATATGGCTAAGAACAGAATATTTTTTAAAAAGATATACATGATATCCAGTGGTGTAGTCCAGGGTATACACAGGGATAAGGAGTATACCCATTTCTTTTTCAGTCAGCATTGAGTATACCCACTTCTAAATCCCCTGTGATGCTGTTTTTACAATTACAAATGTCCCTACAGACGCACCTGCTTCACACAGAGACTCACCTCAGGTTACCTATGCTACATAATAAAGTTATATGTATATCTGTCTATGAGGCTGTCTCTCACTAGTCTGTGTGTCAGTATTCGTTTCTTTATTTCATAGCTCTTCCTCCCTGAAACCGAAGAGCAGAAATTATGTGACAATGAGCAAATGTACTGATGGATTTTCGGCTAAACTAAATAGAGTAATCTTACATGTCACTTTCTCTGAAAAAGCCTTTTTCTGGGCTACTTTTGTTTCTGCTTAGAAAACAAGGGCAAAAAATTGTGAGTATACCTACTTACTACTTCCCATATCCTGCATTTGTGTGGCACATCACTTGTGCCTGTCTTCAGAAATGAACACATAATGTTATATTGAGATGACAGACAGACAGACAGATAGATATTTTATTCATCCCATGAGTGAAATTCATTTTACATGATTACAGTTGATAAAACTACTGATTATATAACTAAATCCGGTGGATATCTAACTGATTACAATTATGTCTTTGATCAGCTAATGAAAATGAGGCTAACAACACCCCCCCCCCCCCCCCCACCACCACACGCACGCGCACACACACACCAACTCATTAGTCATTAATCACCATAGCAACACATACGCAGCAAGAGACTGCTAATTAATGTGTGTTTCATTTATATTATTCTGCAGATTCTGCATCTTCACTATGTACGTATTTCTTCTTAGTTTAACTCTATTAGATAACAATAATTTATGCAGACAATATCTTCAAGATCTTCTTCCTGCTTATAATTAGGTCCAAACAAAACATCTTACATCCTGGTTTTGTTTGGGAGGCTTTTCTCTTTTTAGACAACAAAATAAACTGAAAGGTATATATAAACTGATAATGAAAAAGGACAGGGAAATATCTTGTGGGTACAGAAGGTGACATATTAGAGAATTTTTTTGCAAAATAAAAAACATAATTATCAATATTTTGGTTAGACATGGAAAACTGAGTTCTGACAAGTAATACCAACCACTTTGACAAAAATGACTAAACTTAATGCTACATATACCTGTCAAATAAGACATTTTTGAAGTGACAAAATTTGTATCCTGTTGGTGTCCCAGCTCCTGCTCCCACTTGACTCGCTGTGATCCAACAGTTACATAAGTCTTTAATCCAGCTGTGCTACTTCTCCTCTTCCCTCCCTCTGCTCTCTCCTGTTCCTCCTGCTGCCGTAATCTGCATCCTTAAAAAGCCCACATTTTGTCGGCTTTAATGTCAACACACTAAAACCGACTTCAAAATGGTTCTCACAAAAAACTTTGTGCCATACCACATAAGTCAAAGATCATTCTAAAGAGCTTTCCACACAACATGAACACAGCCCAGCATGAAAAGCTCAGCCCAAATAGGAATCCTGTTTGTTTTCATCACCTACAGGCGCTGTCTCTCCACCAGGGTTGCATCACCACGGGGTGCAGCAGACAGGAATAGACTGCCCTTAACCGTTCGCAGCAGTGAGATGTAATGTAATGTAGCAGGCAGTTTTCTGCCTTTCAACACCAACCCTGGGACTCAAAGACCTGTGAAGTTGTTCAGAACTTTTCTTAAGTCCTTGAGCATGACGGCTCTCCTGGTCTCCACTAGTGCTACAGCTACAGAGATAAAATGTAACCATGGGTCAATATAAGAAGAGACAAGGATAAATAAGGCTGGATGCAGGAGAAAGCAGAAGCCAAAGTGCAGATTTTAATAGAAATGTTCTTTACCACATGAGCATGTTAGATTTAAAAGCTCTACAAACATAAACAAATGCAACATGTGTGCTTTTTACACAGTATTTGGCATTTTAACATCACCATCGACTGCAGCAGCATTCTTCTTATGCACATCATGACCTCACGCAGTTCTCAATTTGTGCCAATATAAAGAATCACAACATTTTTACCAAACTCAAGAGAAGAAGCCCGGAAGGTTTTTGTACAAATTATTATAATTATTGTAATTCCTGTTACCATGTAGACTATGATATAATAACCTAACCAAATTTTAAAATCACAGAACCATTTCTTTTTTCTTTTAATAAAAAAAGTATTGGTTGTCCTCCATTGGTTCAACTTGACTGCGTGTTGCATGCAGCTAAAAAAAAAAAATAAAAATAAAGCAAACATATCAGTCAGCTCAGTTCACACACACACACAAAAAATTCAAAAGAAAGTTTCAGAATCATCCCACTAATGCAGTTCATTCAAATAAGACACAAAATCCATGTCAAGAAACCACAACACAACACAAGTGTGTCAATTTTGCAGCATTCACATGTTTTTCCCAAGTCAGACACTGATGCATATCTCCAACACAAATACTGACAAACATGAAAAGAAAATATTTTTCTAATATCTTTTTTTAAGAAGGTAGAAATGTTGTCTGAAAACAAATTTAAATGCAGGAAAACCAGAGTTTATCTGACATGACAGACAGAAACAGGGAATCTCCACTGTGAATGTATCAAGGAAGTTTTATGGGGATAGGAAAACATCATACAAAGTAAAAGGCCGTATTCTTTTCTGAGGTAAAGTGGACTAATTCAGAGGTGTACACTTTACAGACTGAAGTACATTTACTCATTTGGTTTTGGTCTACGTTTGAGCTGTGACCTTGATGGGAGCAGACTTCTCTCTCTATCTGAAAAGCCTTGGACTCCCTGCTTATCACATTTTAATCACCTTGCAAGATGTAACGTTTGTTCGCTTATGTAGTCTCATTACAGAAGCAGCTGTTCAGAATATGGCAGGGTTAACACAAGGTTATACACAAGTAATATATGTCCACACATCCTGTACATCACCCATTCCTCCCATTGTAAATCAATATCTTGATACTTTAAATGATGATTCACACCTTGTCTGGTTTAATAATGTTGTAGTCAGTGAGGATGCAAAGGTGATGGTGACCCCCCCCCACCCCCGTTTCCTCAGTCATGACTCTGATTTCCCTTGATATTAGCTCTATTGGAGCATCTGTCAAGCTTCTTGCCACTCGCCCACTGCAAACGCACACAAGTACACACTGATCTGCACAAAACCAGTCTGATGTGCACCAAAACCGCACATTTTGCTGGTTATCTTCACAACACCTGAGCCAGTTTTGGGTTCAAGTGAAAGCGTGAGAGATGTTCGAAAACTGAGGAACTCAAAGCTTCACCAGGCCTGTCACTGTGGGTTTCTCATAGACCCCCCCCCCCCCCCCCCCCTTTAATTCAGGCGCCCACCAACCAGCTGCTTCCTGTCCTGACAGATAATCAGAGGCTGTTGATGGCAGAGGCTCATTCAGACCAGGCCAACCAGTAATATGATTCACATCATCATTATGTGGACATTTCCTGCTTACAGATGAACTTGATAACTGATTTAATATAATGTTAGTGCCTAACTACCCACTCTCTGACTGTTGCCACAATTAGAAGGTCTAGTTGGGATTTATTTCCTCTGCAGAGGAGAACAATTTGAAGCAATAAAATAGTTCATTGCGTGTCTGCTGTGGTTCATTTTAACAGGCCAGCGAAGTTCATCTCTTTTTTCACGTTCAACAGTCATTTTGCATCTGTAGCCACTGGCACATTCTCCATTCAACCCCACAACAACACCGTAAAGCCAACAGTCAACCCCCTGCCAAAGCTGATCAAGTGAATTGTGCATCACTGCACATGAGCAAAGTATTTGTCATCCAGCGCGTCCCCGTTCAAACCAACAGAGCAACACTGGGAAACCAGTGTGCAACAAAGGCTGGGAAAAGGAACATCAGCAACAAACATGCACTCTGTATTTTCACATTCAGTCACAGAGCTAGAGTTGTGACAATGTTGACAGACGGCGGCCCTTACGTATCTGGTGATGATATTCCGGAGCAGGCTGAAATCCATCCTTTTTCACAGCTCCGGCGGAGATTTAACTGGGCGACAGAGACACTCGGCTCTCCCGGGTTCTTCGTAAACGCTACCTAATGTGGATCTTTCCACCAGCATCCATCGCTCTCCGCCGCCACCGCCACCGTCGTCGTGTCTGAGATTTCACAGCGGTCTCTCAGTCACTCGGCTGCTCTGATTTCCGTGGCATCACTAGAAGAGCCACGCAGCCACCGAGCGATTCCAACCTGCACTCTCACGCTTCGAGCTACATTTCAGAAGATTTGTTTTTCTAATTTTTTACAGCTTCAAAGCACCAAACTTCCGACTTCCCTCCCTTGGAATTCTTCGTGTATGGGAAATTGTTTTATCCTTGCAGGAGAGGTTTTTTTTTTTTTATACCCACGCCGTGTGTGGACCGCTCTGTGGTAACAGCGGTGGCCCTTAATGTAGCGGTCCACAGCGCGCACCCGTCAGATGACTGTTCGGCGCATGCGCACTGGTTTTCCAGTTGCTGAATAAATTTGGATAATATAATTAAAGCAATAAGCAGTCGCCTGTGCAAAAATGATTTAGAACACGTGATTTTCTTTTTACCTATAAGGTTTTATCATTATTATTCATTCGTTTTTTAATATTATTATTGTTGTTTTTTGTTTATGATTACGATTTTTCCCCTTATATATCTATAGATAGCAAAACAGAGGATGTTTATTATTGTTTTCAAACCATTCAGTTTCCCAACTTAAAAGCTCAATACTTAAAAGTACAATTACAGCAAAATCCATGCATTCAAAAGGGTGGAAAAATGCATATAAACATACAAATAAGCCACAACATTGTAATCCAAGCAAATGTTACATTTGTTGACAGTTTTTAAACTGTAACGTAGTTTAACATGCAGTCTGAAGATGTGTTTGATATTTGGAGGTAAGGGAGAATTTAAAAAAATGTGCACGTATAGACAACAGATTTTTACACATATTTTAATAAGCAATTTCTGAAAAGCTGAGAAAACAAATGAGACCACTTGCATGTTTTATAAAGATATTCAGGTTCAAAGTACTTGATTTACCCAAAGGGATATTTGTAGCTCACCCACATCCAATTAGTTGACAGAACAATAGTCAACATAAGTCTCAGGAGATCAGAGATACACAGATCAAAATGCCAGAGTTAAGTAAAAACAAGAGCTTCCCCACCCCCCAAATGAATAAATAATAGTAAATAAGAGTAGTTGGAAGGATAAAAGTCCAGCTTTAAATCAAATAAAAGACTACTGCCAGATTTCACAAGGAAATAATCAATTTATTGCAAATGTTTGTATGCATTTGTTTGCAATGTAACATACAGAATATGAATATAAATAAAAGGTTTAAGCACCTCTTTTATACCTACAGTTTATTTTGGGTTTCTAAAATCTTCACAGAAAAGCTGTCATGCAAATGCAGGGGTAAAAAGTGGAAGCATATAGTGAGACAGGTAAATTTCTAATCTTTCTCTCTCTGTGCTCAGTCTATTAAAGCTCTCAGTATTTGACACAACTATTTTTTATACAATATATTTAACTTCTCAGTATATTTAGGCAGAAACATTTGACATGCCCTGAATGCCAGCTGCCTTTTTCCACAGCACGCCCTGACCAAGACAAACATTCACACACATTCTCAAGCACACACACATACACGCACATCAGACGTCACTGTAATATTTAGAAAATGATGCAAAGCACACTGTCACTCTTTAGCAATGAGCTTTTCTAATGTCCTTTTACAAGATAGCACTTTCTATTAAGATATTTACCTGTTTTTGAAGATTCAAATGATATTGGAAGTACTTTCATGAGGACGATTCAAATGTTGCTTTAGCAATTATTATTTTCTTATGTTGTTAGAACAGGGTTGAGTTGTTAGAACAGGGTTGAGTTAGTCAAAATCTCATGATTTTTACCAACTTACTAAATTGTAATCAGTGAAAAACTTTTCAAGCTTTGATCAAATCCCTTGTGTTGAGCAGTGACAGTTAATGGTTAAATTATTTTCCAATTCATCTCCTTTAAAAAAGCTCAAACACCCCAACCTTACACATTAAATTTCCAAAAATTACATAAAAAATTGAATAATTGATTGTTTTATTAATAAATTATTGATCTACATGCATTTTTACAGCTTTTAGGCACTGTCAATGAATGCTTTTTAGCATGTGGAAGCATGGCTTTGGCATGCTTTTAAGCATAGATCATTTGTGTATCTTGATTACATTTTTTAAACTTTTTTTTTTTTTTTTTTTTTACAGTGAAAAAAAAGGCCTATTACTTCAAAACATAAAGAACAGCAAAGTGTAAGAATTATTTTAACTGAACCAATGATTATGTGTCCAAGTGACTCAGCAACATCTTTTTGCCATAACAACAAAATACTCAGTTTTAAAAAATAAAGCATTCAGGTTTTTGTTTTTTTTCCTACAAAATATTGTATAAGTTAAACCTGAAAACTTACTGTCAGTGTTATGAAGAACAGCTACATAAACCTGCTTTACTCAGCACACAACTTACAAAACCTGGTTGGAGATCTAAAAATAGCTATGCCTCTATTCAGGATCTAATCTGAAAGCTGGGCAATAAGGCGCGTTGTGATGTTTGCCCCAGACGTTTCATTTTCAGAGTTAAGGCTTTCAATTAGCACAGACACTATTAATAATGCATGTGGATCCAGCACTTTCAGCTCTGACCTAATAATGCTTGATGCAGCTGTTTCCCTCTCTCAAGACCCCGAGGGCACTTAATGCCTAATGATGAGTCTGCCTCAGCAGACATATTACAACATACCCTTTGTTTATTGGTTATGAGAATCAAATGGATGTTTTAATGTTGTTGTTATGCTGTGGAGATGATGCCAAATGGCACAGCAGTGATCAGACATTTATGATGGTTATGTACTTCGCAAATGGAAAAACAATTACTTTTGCATCCTGGAAATAAACCATCTCTGAAAATCTCTCATTCTCAATTATTTCCCCAAATCATTTAATCTTTTAGTAAGTAAATAAGATTTTTTTCCTTCGCTAGCTGCTGGCCTTAACCAAACAAACTGGGGCAAAATTGCTGCTCAATTTGCAGCATAGGTTGATGTTTCCACTTCTGTTACTGAGATTATCACACAGTTGAGTGATTATTTCAGTTCCGACTGAGTGGAGGAACTGGGTCATTGTTCAGTCATTGATTCTGTCTTCAGTGGGTGATAGCGAGTTACTACACATATGAGCCAGTGGGTTGGTTTCCTTGCATAGCCATCAGCCCTGTGTGGGCAAAATCTGTAATCTTTACGTGTTTTGCTCATTTTTTCCATTATAGGAGATAATGGGAAATGTTCATCTCAATCAAGATGGCTCAAAGCTTTTCAAAATGCATTTAGTTTATCATATTTACAAGTTCAAAAGCATCATCATAACTGAAGACGATGTTGGAGGATAGAAAAGATATAAAGCAGGTGCAATTGAAAATATATTATAAAGCACAAGTTCAATTATGAATGACCTGACTCAGTGGCAGAGAACTGGCCTAACTAAGAGGTTCTTCTTCTATTATCTTAATTTTCTCATTCGCATTTAATCACTGCTACAGTTCACAAGGTTTAGGTCCCATTGGGTGGGTAACATCTAAATACATTTGGTGTTGCACATTTAGGTGTATTGCACATGAAGTCCAATAATATTTCTTTTAGAAAGATTCTCCATTTCACTGGTTTGCCTTCTGCTTTGATGTGCTTTCCACAGCAGTTTAATCCTAGTGCCTGTGTGCTTGTCATGTTTCATACTCAGTGGCGCTCTAATACAATTCCCAAGGGCTGAGAAGGCACCAAAAGACTATTTCTAGTTAGTTCACAGAGCTGTCTTGCTTATGTTTTGTAGTTTGAATGTCTTCACAATGTCACTTCACAAGCATGGGAAATATGCTTGAATGAAGTGCTTCCCACCTAACATAAAAAATTTGGTTTTGGATAGTTTTTTTTTTTAAACAAATGGGTCAGATTATATGCGTGCTCTTTAGATTATATGCGTGCTCTTTAGATTATATGTGTGTTCTTTAGATTATATGTGTGTTCTTTATAGATGATGAAGTTATTATAGTAGACTAAAGCGTGTGCAGTATGTATTTGGGAATCTGGATATACAGAGTGGCAGGTAGACAGTTGACCAAACAACAACGTTTTACCTGCATATTTACATCTTTATTTAACATTTTATTTCTTGAATGCCTTTCTTTTGCAAAAAACATCATAACTGAGTGACAGAAAAGAAACCGGAAAAGACTTGGACTGCCTTTGCTCGCTTTGATATTGTGTTTCTGAGACATACAAAGTACAGGTGCATCTTTTTATGGGCACTAACATGCAGGCATCATCCTTTTTTCTTTATTTTTATTCATAATGTTCTTCAGATTCTTTTTGCAAAGTTTATGTTCTTCATCACATATTTTCTTGATAAATTTCACTCATGCACTTTGTAAATAGGAGATGTTGGGTTTTACACCATTTTCTACCAGTACTGGAAATCCACAGAACTGAATAAATCATTGTGAAAAATGTTTGTGATGCACATATGTACATTCCCAAATACATTGAAAAGTTTTTCAGTTTTGTGAAATGCATGTGTTCACTCAATATAGGCAGTGAACAGTTCAATGAAGATTTAATATCAGAAACAAACAAAAATCAGTTTAAAGAAAAAACCTAACACTGCTAAGGGTTAATAAACAAGGTATTGGAAGCTGAGTTGTTTTAAACTGCTAAAATATTTATATGAGTTTTTTTGTGTGTTTTTTCATCATTGCAGCTCCTGTTGCAGCTGACACTGCACCACCGTCAGCACAAACACTGGATCCTATTATGCTGTTGACACGAGTTATCCCCATATCCACTCTCTGGCTGTGTAAAATGAAGAATATGGTGCATGGGATGCAAATATATGCAAACTGCATTTATTTTGAATTTTCAGTTATCTATAAACACTATGAGATCTGCAGACATTATCCCGGGAACTGGGGACAATAAGTCAAAACAATGAATAAGTCTACCTGGCTGTATTATTAGTTTTTAGACATTGAAAGATGGGTTATTAATTGGTGCAACACTTTTAAATGTAAGTGATATTACTGAAGATTTTTTTTTATTCATATTATAAAACACATTTTCCTCTCATTAAATTTCACATAGTCATTGTTAAAATGGACAAATGTGCAGTTGAAACACGACCAATAGAAGAGAGCTGCTGTAACATCCAATTATATGTGAATGAGTTTATGTCAGACAGGTAAAAAAAAATTAAACAATCATATATATGTCTACATACATACGTATGTCCACATATACATACTTACATGCATACCTTCATAGACATTAAACAATATCTATGTACAAAGTCAACAAGTCCAAAAAGGACTAGAAAGAAGTATGACTTATTTGTTTGTACCCATTGTCCAATGATTAATCTTTGTCTTTCCCCATGTCCCAACAGAGCATATATGCATACATATACATACACATACACACTTATACATACAAACACACACATTACATGTGTATATATATATATATATATATATATATATCTGTATGTATATACTCACTACATACCCACATCCACACACCAACTTATAAATAACACTTATACATTCTTACACATATACATGAATACACCTATACACTTAATCTCATACAACATATACATACATGTATACCTACACACACACATATACACACCTTGTGTAAGCGACTTATGGGTTTCGAAACTCACTGAAGGTTTTCATGTACAGTTTGGTTAGATCGAGATGACTTGATAATTTGGTCATCATGCAGAACATAGAAAAGCCTGTAAAATCTGGTATTTGCTGCCACCTGGTGGTCATTATGCAAAAACACAGCTGCCTGATGAACGCAACAAGCGCGTGCTCATCCCATGGCTCATTTGGTGTAGATTCAGGTAATTTGGTCACTAATTAATTGCTTTGATTAGCTGTAATTGGAGGACTGTTAAAGTTTAGCTAGCGTCGTGGGAGAGCAAATTAACTGAAGGTGGCGATTAAGTCTATAGTCTTTTGTCTGCTGTTTATTAATTCATGATGCCTCTACAGTGGCAGCCACATTAGGCTGACTTGCCGTCGCTTGACTGAGTGAGTTTTTGAGTGTGTTTAGTACGGTAGTGATTTAGTGGGTGAATGAGTGAATTAGCTCTGTGGGGTTTGTGTGACCTCTTGACTCATGTCAGAGGTTATAGCTAATGTGTCACATGCAGCTGGGGAGTGTAAGATTGTGCGAGTGAGCGCTGTGTACGTAGTGCAGGACTCGGGTCCCTCTCTGAGCAAAGATAATAGGTGCGTTTGTGTCTCTGGCGGTGATGATGTGCTTCATATGCCTTCTCTCCATGCCCAGTCTGGGTGCCAAGAGAGGGGCTTAAACCTGCGTCTGGAGATGGGAGCTGTGAGATCCCAGGGAGCGGATGCTTGGCACCGTGAAATAGGATTTGGGAAGGACCGAAGCAATGAAGCGAGAGAGAGAAAAGCAACTGCCAAGTCCTCTCTAAGGATTTGGTGGCCCCCTCCTCACCCCTTAAATATATTCCGCTTGGGCACGCACACACACACACGCATGTGTACATATGAAGGAGAGAAAGAGGGGGTTGTGGATGCAAAGGGACAGAAAAGAAAATAAGAGAGGGGAGCATAATAAGAGGAGCCGCATTTGTAGAAGTGCAGTCAGAGACAGTGACCTGAACATGTGTTTCTCACCGTAACCAACTCCTACAACTTTCTAATCCTGCCAGGATTTTACCAGGTGCTCCCTGCCCACCTGTGTATATGAGGGCCCCTATAGACTATGACATCTATGTGTTAGTTCCATGCATGTTCACCTTGTAGATTACTCTCTGTAAGTGACAGGACAGACAAGAAACAGTGTGGAGGTAGGAATTAGAAAAATAGTGGGGTGTGGCTTCTCATACAGCCGTCAAAGAAGGTGATTGATTTTCCACCCTGTGTTATCAAGCCCAGCAGCCACGAGGATCCTGTCCAACACACAGCTATCAGCAGCTCAATGCACTGAATATAGGCTTATCAAGTATCATCTGCCTGTCTCTTCATCACATGGTCAATTACTAATATCAACATAAATGGCTGTGTGCACACAAAACAGAGTAGAAAAAAAGTGGGAAAGCCAAGAAAGCTCTGTTTATCAGCAAGGGCCAAGGTTCAAGAAAAGGGAAATATCATTTATGAACACAAGTGCACATGTCGGAGGAACTCATTTGACTGGAAAGCAGAGTGGATGTGTCCAAACTGAAACTTACCATTAACAATTCTGACCCGAGGAAAAAAAAAGGCATTCAGATGTGGAATGTTTTTGCTGAAAGTGACGATATCAGTAAGTAGTGACTAAAATTTTAAAGGAAAAAAAAGTGGAACCTTGAGTTTCTGCCCCTTTTATCCTGCATTCACCTGTCTTTCTGAGTCTTACCTCTTGTTGCTTGCCCTCTCAAAACCCCTCTTGAATGATTTCCCTCTTTTTTTACTTCCAATTTTCTACAAAGGACTTGTGCAATTTTGCCATTACTCATATTATTGCTGGTGGCTGCAAACTGAGCCTTGGCTCTGTTCCTCAGGGGTAATTGGAAACTGCAGGTGTGAGAGGGCACATTAGCATACACAAGCCTTGCACAACATACTGCTTCAGCCCTAATGGCAGCATGAAAAATACATCTATCACGCTAATGCTGAAGAGATGGATGTGCGCTGCAGTTACACCACTGGGACAAGTCATAAAAATGTGATCGCCTGTGGTGTTAGTGAGCTCCAGCACTCTTTCCCCAAATTGTTTCTACACTATGTTTGTGTGAGGACCTGAGATGTGGCAAGAGAAAGTGGGCATCTCTGACTTACAGGGCATGATTAAGACACACTTACTTTAGAAAGAAGTTTGTTTTTGCTTTAAACAGATAATTCCAAAGTAACTAATCCTGACAGTACAATGCATCAAGCATAAGACATGGCAACCAGACCCCAAACTACAATTTCACTTCATTTTGGCTTTCCATTTAGATTTAGTGAAAAATGTATAAATAGCTGATCCAACCTCCGTTGATGGGAAGAATTATACAAAAATAAATGATCAAACATGTACTTCATTGTATAGATACAAATGTTGCATTAATGTATTTCACTTGAAATACAATTGCGAATAATGGATTTTCTAATACATAAGCTACATTTTTATTTAAACCTAACAAAGCAAGTGTAAAGTAGAAGCCAATTAAAAGAAAGATAGAAAGAAAGACAGAAAGAAAGAGAAAGAAAGAAAGAAAGAAAGAGAAAATTCAACTCTACTACCATGTGTATGCAAAATCTGTGGCAAGCTTATTTTGCCTTGGAGACTTGTTCATTGAATTATAAAACATCAGAAAAGCTTATGAAGATGATGATGACTATCAAGTACAAAAGAATATAAATGTCTTAAGTGTAAAGAATTTCAAATTGTCAAATGTAATTGCAGGATATTTGGTATATCTGTATGTCCAATGTTTTTGCTGCACTTTCCTGTCAAAAATGAGAAATTTAAAGTAGAGCAACCAGTTTTACTTAAGGAGGTGCAATAATGCCCCATTTGGACCTCCCGCTATGTGTACATAAGGGTCTGTGCCCCTTCAGCTTGATAACCATGTTAGATTGAAGGGGCATACAAGTTTGAATGCATTATAAGCACACACACTCATACACATAAATTTGCAATATTTCTTTGTTCTGTCTTCATTTTTCTTGTCTTAACGACAGACTTGTAACAGTTGTTAAACAGTGACATCCATTGAGTCTCAGACCCCCTGCTGAGCATATCTCAGTGCTGTCAAGGCTTCATGAACATAGAGCAGCCGTGACTCCACTTCTTCAGAAAGGCTGTAGTTACTCCACAGTGTCTGCATCAGAACATGCATGTAATGTAAATACAGACAATGCTAAAGTGAGACGAGGAAAAGTAAAGGGGATCAAAAGTGAGAAAAAATATGTACATTTGCAGTGACACAGTTTCATTTTGAACCGGAAAGCCATGCTTTATCTAAATGCATCATATCTCAGTAATGCTGTTTTGTATTGGTCATTTAAAGAAACCATATGATTATTTACTAGGGGTGGGTAAATCGAATCGAAAAATTGAATATCGGGATTTTTTGCTTCGCAATTTTAAGACTGATTTTTTTTTTTTTTTGTTGTTAAAAAAATCTTTTTTTTTCTTCATATAAATAAAAATAAGTTATTTGAACTTTTATGTCATTCTTATTGTTTTTATTGATCGTTTTACTTGTCTTCTTGGGCATTATAGCAGCAGAATGATGGTCTGGCTACTGTGTTGTTTTTTCCTCATTGAAAGCAAGAAAAATGACAAGCAAAAAAGAAGTTCTGTACTTTTTTTTGTTTTAATCTACAAAAATCAGCAATATTGAAGAATTGTGAGAATTGCAATTTAAATCAAATCGGCACCAAAAAATTGCAATCGCATCGAATCTGGACAAATGCATATCATCACAGCCCTATTATTTACATCTGATTTGACCGCTTATTATGGGAGTTTAATAGAAGTTCACATGTTAAACATTACATATTATTTTATATACTGTAAAGTGTTGCAGCACCTCCTTGTTACATCAGTCTGAAAGGCTCTGTTTTTCTCTCTTTCTTTAAGACCCTGTCTCCCCTAAATGGATAGCTTATTTGTCAAAAAAGATCACAAACAGCTGCTTGTAATTTCTCAGAGGTGTTCACTTACAATCAAGGTCATAGAGAACCAACTTGTCTTGCACAGAATTATGTTATTTTCTTCTTTTATTTGAGCATAACAAATGTAAAAGAATGCTTGTCATTTTTAACCATAACAAGGCTATTTTCTTGCTGATATCAATACCATTGCATCTCTAATATCAGTGTGTGAGTGCAGAGTAACAGACAGCTCAGTCACTTCGAAATACAGTTTCTAGGAAAACATGCAAGAAAGCTTTGAAGGGTGTTAGGGTAATTCCACGGATTTTAGGTTGAATTATGTCAGATATGGTTTGTATCTGCAGCAGGCAACTATCAGAGTGCTCTTAACCAGACTGAAATAATTTCTGATAATCTGTGTGGTTTGGGTTTCCACCACATGGCAAGTTTCTCTTCACTTTATTCAAATGTTGCTTAGTGTCTCATTGTTATTATTATTATTATTAATCTTATTACTAATCTTCTTCTTCTCCTCTTCTTCTTCTTAATAATAATAATAATAATAATAATAATAATAATAATAATAATAATAATAATAATAATAATAATGAAGTTTCCCTAATTTTTCCTCAGTTTGTTTCTGTTTGCCTTACATTCAGCTCTGCTAACTGTTGGCAAATTTTCTATGCAATTCACTTAACTACAGATGTCCTCTGCAAATACACTCAAGGAGCCTGGACTGTGTTGTCTATCTGATTTCCATAGCTCGTTTTATTTTTTTAAATGATCTAGAGTTTATGCTACTTTTCAGGTGTCTCAGAATTCTGAGTGGTCGAGAGTAGGTGACATTGTTGAAGGTTGGTTGCAGTTCCACTTGCACCCGCTCAGAAAAATGGATGTCTCTGAAAGGGTCAAAATGTTGAGCAAATTCCACATTAAATTTGGAAAATCACAAATCTATTGTAAATGCACCACGCAAACACCTATATAAACCATACATATTGTCTTGATGTGATTTTTTTTTTTTTTTTTTTTTTTTACATACAAACCTGCAGAAACAATGTAATTATCAGTAACAGCTCACTGCTGTTTCCACTATAAACTTAATGGCCAAAATATACAAAAAATACAACAAAGCCCTAGAAGTGGTACTGGGTGAAACCATCTATAAATTGGAACCTTGTGGTCCTCTGAAAATTACAAGTTTAGAGCTTGGTATTTGGGATTGTTTCATCATTTTTGGCCAAAATTATCTTGGAATTCCAAGTTCAGAGAACAACTGGAGCGCATGATACGTCCTCATGCTAGGATAACAGTTACTCAGAGAGTCACAGAAAGATTCATTCTCATAATTTAAAAAAAATTCAAACTTAAAAAAAATTGACTGTAGTTTTTACTTTAGTTTTTACTCTTTTTTTTCCACACACCACCCTTTGGCATCACACAGTTATTTAATTTGTCTATTTTCTTAAGCAAAGAAATCTTTACTGCTCCATGTCTTTTGTATGCCAAACCTTTACTGTCTCTATTTGAAAGTATGCTGATTAGCATTGTTTCTGTAAAGGCAGAGAACATTGTAGGTGTTTGTGGTTTTCCAGATGTTTCACTAATTTTAGTGTCTCAGACTGTAATGAACGAAAAGAACTGATTAGCAGTTGGACAAATTAGCTAAATTAGCACCATACAGCTACATGGGGAAATGTGGAGACAGAAAAGTTCCACTGTAAATATCCACAAGAGGCCTTTAACACTTTCGCCAAAGACCATGAATTTTTTTTAGGAGCTAAGGTAATATAGCATTTCATGTATTTTCAAATAAATATAGGGCATTGGTGATTTGCAGAACTGCAAGAAGAGCTTCCGCACCCACCGTCTGTTTCACACATGACCAGTTTGGGCATCATGATACACGAAGCTTAATTATCAATCACAATCATTTCAAAACAAAGGCCAAAACAAAGCGTCCAGGAAACATGTCTCAGGTAGATGTCTGGGATGCCATGATAGCAGGAGACAGGGTTCGGGAAGACACGAAGAGAAGGGCAGGATTCCTGGAGAACAGTCGGTGGGCTGCGCTGTTTACGGCTGGCGAGGAAGGGCACTCCTGAGCGACCAACAAGGCAAAGCCCCCAAGGGAGGACAACAAGAGACCCAGGGGCAAAAGAACAGTAACAGCCACAAGCCACTGGATACCCAAGGAGCAGCAATTCCCCACCGTGGGACACTGGAGTACTGGAGACAGGAGAAGTGGGTCTGTGCACAAGAGAAGGTGGTGTGAGGCAAGGCCTTCTGGTTCTTCAACTTGGCCTGGACATCAGAGCCGACCAAGCAGAGGCCAAAGAGCTGGATCAGCCTGGAGGTGTCCACTTTTCAGTCTGGACCTTTCAATCAACAACACTACAGGGGTGTGGTCTGGATCCGTGCCCAACAGCATGCCTACCAGCTGACGGGACATGATGCAGGTATAACCTGCTGGGTCCCTTGAAGGCCACTTCATTCTGTCACATGTGGAAAGGGCTGCAGGACCCAAGTACAGGCTAGAACCAGCTGGAGGCAGAAGGGCGATAGGAAATTATGTTAATCCAACTTGAACACAACAGAAAAAAGGACTAGACATGAACGAGATGAGACAAGATGAGACAAGACAAGATGAGACGAGACGAGACGAGACGCGACTTGACTTGACATGAATAGAATTGATGACAGGAGAGGCAACAATGAACTGGCAAATGTGAACTAAAACCAAATGGTAATACACACGGACAACATCGACAAGACACAGGTGGACTGAATGAGCAAAATGAAACCAGGTGTACAAATGAACAGAAGGTGGAAAGCTAAATAGAATATGTGAGGGAGGAAAACCACAAAACAGAAAACCAGAAGTAAAACAGAAACTACAAACCCCACAACAGAACCCCAAAACTGTAACAGATACAGACTGAAGAGTTCTACCATAATCATCGTTCACTTTGATTGACAGGTTTGTGATGTATAAACTTCTGACTTGTTCTATGACGTTCTGAAAATGTCAGAATGGTTCTGGTTTATTTTGGTGGTAAATTTAGATGAAATACGTATGTATTTATTTTGTAATACAGCTGCTGCGCTGCAGCTGACATTGGGTTGTAGCTTGAACTTTAGAACAATAAACTTACATCATTATGGAATCAAATTAAATGAAAAATACTTTTCTGATCCCAGGTGGAAATTCATTTGTAGAAAGACTTTTCTTTTTAGTTAAAGATGATAATGATTAACTACAAGATAATGATAATGCTTTGTTCTGGAGGGTGATGGCTGCTGGCAGGAATGATCTTGAGGCTTCAGGTGGAACACTGTTGTGTTGTCACGGTGATGTGTAGCAGGATGTGAGGAAGCAGTTTTCTTCAGCAGCTTAGAAAATTTTCTTTTCTGGAAAATCAGCTCAGGGTTATTTCCACAACTGAACCAGCCTTCTTGATTAATTTATCCAATCTGATGCTGCTACCCCAACAAATGGCTGCAAATCTGATATCACTTATTTCACTTATAGAGGATAAGCAACATTTTGGGGGGATGTTGAATGATCTAAGCTTCCTTAAAAATTATTGTCAGTTGCTTCTTGTAGATGACCTCTGTGTTGCATTTTATGTCTAGTGTGTTGTGCAGAAGAACTCCGAGGTACTTGTATACCTTCACCACCTCCACGTCTTCTCCCAAGATGTAAACAGTGTTTTGTTTATTTATGTAAAAATTGTGGGTTTAAAATGACTTATTAGGACATTTATTTTCCGACAAGTGAAGTCAACAACATCCATATGTAAGAGCCAAATTCCTTATCTTACATTTGATAATAATTTAGATAAAAGTCAAATTGGCAACATAAAAGATAAATGATTTCTTTATAGTTCTTAACGAAAACAATGCAGTGAATTAATACATAATTTAGTATAATTCTGAGTTTGAGCTCTGTTTAGCTAATGCTGCATTATGATACCATGGCTGATAAGGCTTTATTGGTGAGCTCAACCTATAGATGTTGGAAACAACTTTTTTCTTTTTTTTTTTCGCTTTTTACTATGACTCTGTAAAAATGTGAATTTCTTAATAAACCTTTTAAATGGTGGATTTGTTTCACTTGAATTTTGAAGACATGCTGCTAGACTGACTTTGAAACAGTGGTACAAAAGAGTGAACAGATTGCCACCACAAGTGTCCAAACGCTACCTAAAATATTAAAATCCTAAAAATCTTTGAATGTTTAATAATTTTGAGCATTCCTGTTTGTCCAAGAAATTGACAAAGGAAAACAGAAAAAAAAAAAACAATCTGAAAAACTCAATAGTTCTTTGGAAGTGGACATTTTGTCATTAATAACTTAAGAGAGTTGTAAAATAAACAGACATCTAAGGTTTGATAATGAGAATTTACTTCGTACAGAAGGACAACAGCATTGGTAAATGTGTTCTTTGGTTGGCCAGTAGAGTGTGTGTTTGGGAGGGCACTGCACAGCAGTTGCGGGGCACCCAAAGAAGTCTACTTCAGAAATGTTTCACAACCTCATGTTTTATACTGTGTTTCTTTGTGGAGCCATCTTTCAGTAATGTTTTTTGCTCTTGGTGAAGCCCACAGCTTTGTCATAAAACACTGTAAAGGTGTCAGAAAAATATGGCATAATACTTGTGAGGGTGTTGGTCTGTCTGTGTGATGAAACAACACTATGTCAGAAGAATTTTGTGCAGTCCATCACTTTCTGTTTTTAAAACGTAGAAGTATTCTGTGTTCCTGTGCCTTGCTTGCAGGAGGTCAGGATACTCCCGTGTTGACTGACTGTGAAGGATTATTATGGGATTAGGGGTGTCTCGGTTACCACGGTGAGATGATAATCACAGTGGCTGTCCTCTGATCTCTACAAGGATAGGAGTGTCAGTCAAACTGGAGACACTCAGAGATGAGAGGCAGCCCTGCGACTGTGAACATGTGTTGGGTGTTATTTCCAGACCAGGTGTTACATGTTGTTGATGTTTGGAGGGGAATCAGTTCTCAGATAATGGAAAATTAGGAAAAAAAAAGATTTCTTCCTCAGTATGCACAGCAGCAGATAACTGAATTTATGTTATATGGAAATAAAATATGGCCTTTGCCTCCCTCCTCGCCTCCAGATGGTCCCTGTGGAGAGAGGGTGATTATCTGGCCCATCTCAGCCGGGAACCTGAGAGTGTTGATGTTGGGTGGGCAGTGCAGTGCCACGCCAAGCCTCCTGTCCCCAGGAGCCTAAACACGATCCCCTTTACCTGCCCCCTGTCTCTGGTCCTCTACCTCCCTCCCACCTACACTCTATCACCGGCTAGACTTACTGCGAATCCCCCCTCCTCCTCATCCTCTCTCTGTCTCCACCCTGGGATAGACTTTCTTCCACCTGACAAGGCTTGGCCTGGATTACTGGAATACGTGGACAGGTGAGTCTACTAAGAAGGTGTCAAGTGCATGTTGGTGCTTCAGCGGGAAAAGCCAGAGTAATAAGGAGAGGTAGTTTGTTCTGCTTAGCAGCCTTTTAAGAGCAAAACAGGGAGCTGGCACTTTATGAATGTTGGGACGTTGGCAAAGGGTTCTGTTCCAAAGACCTCTTTAGTAATCCCATGAATAAATAAGATGAGGTCAGCGGCTCTGTTGATCAAATCGTCATTGTTTTGATTTTCAATCTTCTGCTCCTTCCTTTCTCTCGTCCCTGATCTAATCATCTTTCTTGTCCTGCCTGCTAATTAGGCCAGGTATTTGGTTTCCTTGCCATGTGTGATATGAGTTTATCAGAGCTGCCGGTCAGGCTGCAGGGGTCGGAGAACAGCGTTGTTGGACTGGACTGGAGACTGAGCCAGAGGAGAGAAGACAATAGCTAACAAATCGAGACTGAGAGATATCTTGTTTTCAAGCTCAATTATGCTGTTAAAACATATAACAGAATAATGAAGTACAACAGCAGTTATCTGTAACTGTTTCCTCATTACTATTACATTACCAATAAACTGATAAAAGTTTACATTTTGTTCAAGGTAACTAAATAAACGGTCTATTAACGCACCCACAGGCTTTTAAAAGTAACTGATCTGCAGTGAGCTTTTGTCTTTGAGAAGTCTCAGCTTAATGGTGTTTCCTTTCAAAGTAGGCATGCTCAATACATAATTTGGCAAGTGACATTTAACACAACAATGAGAAAACAAAAACAATGTTTATTGTAAAAAGAAATCAGACAGTTGATAGATAACACTGAAGCTTCACATTTCTTTCTTTTAATTACTTCAATTAATTGTTTTTTGATTAAGTCTACCTTCTATCTTATGAAGATAAAAGCTTTTAAATACAGTTATGAAACATAAATGTTTGCAACACATTTCATACAAACTGAGAAGTTAAATGTCTACAAAGTGAGGTTAAAGTGCAGATTATTTTAGAATGAACTGTTTTTAATTAACTAAAATTTGAAAAAGGTTAAAAAAAAACAACACAAACAAATTTTTTGTTAAAGCAGTAATTAAACAGCATGATTCAGATTGAAACTGTTGGCTTTGAATTTTTTACTTTAAATATTTATTCATGTTTTTAAATATCTTTTATAATTGAAATTATTCCCATGCCAACATTTTTCTTCTTTTATGCAGTTTGCTACATCAGATCCGAACAATCCCACTTTGAATTCTATCTGCTAACTTAACAGCAAATATGTAACACACAGTGTTTTAAAAATATTAATGCCTTTTATAGTTGTGATTTTGTATATTTTAAGTTTTTTTGAGACCGTAATGCGGCTTTTTAGATTGGTTTGAACTACAGAAAAGAACATGGGGAGATGAAAGTAGAAATGTGTTTATTTTATTTTGGTGCATAAATTATGTTTGAGCTTTAAATAGTAAAGGAATCCAAAATTTATGGGCAAAAAAAAAAGACAACTGTAGGGAATGTCCTTTGTCTCCCCTCTACCTTCATACATTACACCTCACAGCTGATGTAACAATATTATCTGTTTTAGTAGATTCATTCAAATATATATAATAATGAATAATAATAATTCTTTTTTTTTTTTCAAAAGCGCCTATCAAGACCCGCAAGGACACTTTACAACATTAAAAGTAAAATCACTATAAAGTAGGGCAATAAAGAATAAAAGTGACACACAAAAAAAGAAGGAAAACAGTAAGAAGGGATGAAAAGCAGGGTAAACATGCAATAGTGGGTAGTAAGTGCTAAGTAATGAGTTTTGAACAGGTTTTCTCATCCAGGCATTTTCTATGCTCCTTAATCCAATTCTGCGCCGTGGGGAAGCTGGAGTCTATCCCAGTAATCACTGGGCAAGAGGCAGGTTACACCCTGGACAGGTTGCCAGTCCATCACAAGGCCTGAACAGGGTTTCCTCCCTGTGTATATTTGAGAACGGTAACAACATTGGATATAATGAAATATCTTTAATACCTTTGTTTTACAAGCAGTAAAGCATAATGGTTTTTTTTTTCCCAGACATAAAGAAAATAAAGATTTAATGGTCAGTAATGGTCACATGATCAAAATTCCTTCTGCAATCCTAAAGTTGTCACAATCTCTAACATAAAAAACATTAATTAATAAATTTCTTTCCTTTGAGGACTTTTTTTTTCACTGACCAAAATATGCCGCAAGATCCTGCTATAGATTAAAATGTGAAAGCACGCTAAATACAAATGCCAAATAATTAAAATGCAGTAATCTTGTCTTTTCTCTGCATACAGACTAGCCTAATTTGTTTTATTTGTTAATTTCTTCGATAAATTTGACACTTTTCAGAATTTTCCACTAAAACTGATTACTGGGACACACCGCAGTGCATTCAAAAGAGGGCAGTGTAACCACACTTGCAGCTGATGTTTTTCCTTATTTCTGTTTTTCTCATTTAAAACTGTTATAATTCCAGCACAACATATCTATATATATTGTATATTAAGTTTGGGCGTCTGCAAATGAAACTGTAGTAACTTTTCCTTATTTTTTTCTTCCATAAATTAACCATCTATTTGTCAAGGGCAAAATGACTGAAAATATTAAGTATGTCTAATTTTCAACAGACATTTCAACAGTCTGAGAGAAAAACCCAGTGGTCAAGCTGTGAGGAAAAAGCTGCACCTGGTAATTGCTGCAACACCCACTGACCCCTGTGCAATGTGCATCAGCATACTCCTTCACAACACGTAAGAAAATTGCTTCATAGTGCATTATTGTTTCAGTGATGGCAGAGAGGTTGCTTTTCCTGGCCCTGGGTGGCATCATTAACACCGACTGGAGCAACACATTTAAATCAGATGGCTTTGTCACAGGTGTAACTACTGCTGTTCATGCATGTGATTAATGTCCCCTTTTTTGATTAATTTCCTATGTCGGCTAAGAAGCCCTCGCATTTGTGATTAATGAACCTGCAGCCTAATATAATATAATAGTGGTTTGGTACTTATGTTTTTTTATGTGGATGTGTGTGCATGTGTGCTTTCACTGTTAGCGGTGTGCAGCATCCTTCAAATCCCCAGCTCAGTCAGAGCTGACAGCTAAAGGTCAAGCTGGAAGAAATCATCCACAACACATGGACACATTTTAACAAGAGAATTGTGATGGTGGTAATATTTTTGGGTTTCTACAGTGCTTATAAAGACCTGGGAACTTAAGTTATGTTTACACTTACAGAAACACTTCTCGCATCATAGGTCTAAGTTTCTACCTGCTCCCTAAAGGCTGGGAATGGGTGAGACGACGAGGCAGCAAACCAAAGCCTCACTTTCCCCATCTTTTTAAAGAGGAGGGAAAACATGTGGCCTGGTTATCCTTACTGTTGACCTCTTGATGTCTAAGCCAATATTATCTCTTTTTTTTCCCCCTGCAGGCTTTTCTTGCCTTACCTTCCCCATCTCCCCAGTGGTGACAAAGACCGAGGACACAGAGATCTGTAATTAGCTGCTTGACCCCGGGGTTGGGTTGTGTGACCCTGGCAGCCGTGAAGCGCAAATCCAGCCTGATCAGATGAGTAGTTCTGAGAGATCAGTGGTTGAAAGACAGCCGCCTCCACAACTCAGCCAACCTAGTCACATTAGCCAACGCTGCAGAGATGGCGCAGTCACGGGAGCCCAGATACTGAGCCCCAACAGTCACAAACGTGGGTAGGGTGCAGACATATTGACAAGCTTTTCAGCATCTCCAGACACTGATGTGGTTGCAAAAGAAACTACCTGCCACTACTCAAGGGTGGGAACGGAGGAGGAGGGGGGGGGACTGAGGGGTAACCTGACCCAGGTAGGGGAAGGAAAGGAGAGGGAGGGAATGGGAGGCGAGGGAGGAGCAGTGCTGGCCCTTGGTCAAGTGCCTTGTATTCCACAAACAGGCCGCATCCAGTTACATTTTACCTGAGAAGCTGAGCCCGAGGAGAGGATTCAAAGAAAGGCATGTGGACCTCCCTCTCTGTGGTGCACCTTCTTTAGCAAATGGAGATTTCCCTCTCAGAAAAAACATTCTGATTTCTTTTGAGAGTATATCTGAGGATTCAGTGAAAATTAAGGTCAGTTTACATGTAAGTCTCCTGTTTTTCAGTCCAGAGTTATTCAAAGCATTGCAGAACACGCAGGTCGATAATTGATAAATGTGGCTCAGCTGTCTGCGCTGCCTCCCCTGCTCACTACACTAATTAAAAGCAGTGAGATGGGAGAAAGGGAGAGAGTGTCATCAAGGACACGCTGGGAGACGTTCACCTGAGACAGCACAGACATCGATGCTCCGGGCACATCAGTGTGACCTCAACGCCGACACTGTTTGAAGTTGTGTCAGAGAGAAAGACACACAAAAGGGTCTGGATCTGAAACTACTGCCCTTGGGGGAATAAAGCGATAGGAAGAAATAAAGAGGAGAGAGTAAGGAGACGAAGACAAAGGAATAAAACTGTTTTGTTTCTTCCCACATCTCCGTGTGAAAGTTGTATCCTCCTCTTTAGGATACTTGTTATGTTGTCTCACTTTCTTTTTCTCATCCCTCATTTGTTTTTACCTCTTTACCTCTCTCAAGTCTTCATGTTTACACAAGCTGTAACTGCCATTTCCCTGTTGTCTAACCCTCCGCTGTTTTTCCTCCGTCTTTCCCCTTTCTTTGTCTTTTTCCTGCTGGTTGGAAATCTGCATGGCTTGCTCATCGGCGCCAGCCTCTGTTAATCCCCTCCCAAAGCACCTTAGCAACGCTAGGAATTTAGAGATGCTAAAAAAAAAAAAAACACACGACGACAACGACAACAACTGTTCTTAACACTGGGCTCGTATTGGCAAGAGTGGCCACATCTTGAGATGTGTGTGTTTTCCATAAGTAGTTCAGAACAATCTGGAAGGGTGTGATAACCATGGATCTCTCAAGAGTGTGAATTTGTGTATGTGCCCTGTCTTAGTGTGTGCACACAACAAGGGAGAGTATGTTTATGTGATATAGTTTCTATATAACACCAGCAGCCGAGTAATCACTGCATGTAGTCACCTGAGATGCTCATTATCTTGTCTGTGTACATGTTTTGTCTTTGTCCACTCTCCGAGTGTGTGCCTCAGTGTGCGCTGCCCACACCTGGATGAGTGGATGAAAAGCTTCAATATATGGGAAAAAAAAACAAAACAATCAAAAACAGAAACTGCTGCTGCTGGAGGTAAAACAAGTTATGTTATCATGGGTCCAACTTTGATGTTAGCCAAATGCCTTAATTTAAAAAAAAATCAATAAAGCGAGGTTACAACTCTCACAGCAATTACAACATCAGTTATTTTTTCATTTTATTGGCTTTGTGGTTGTCACAAGACAACCCCCCCCCCCCCCCCCCCCCCCCCCCTCAATCTCTTGCTTTCTATACCAAAAATCAATTACTTAGGGGCAGTGGTAAAATAATTGAGGGCACGTTTAGGCCTTGGGATGGATTAATAATACACAGTTATGTGTTGAAAGATGCTTTTATTTATTTATTTAATGTTTTTTTTTTTCTCACGTTGTTGTATTAATTTACAACTTAAATCAAATGTAAATTTAAATAGAGAAAAGTACATCATGTTTCTTAGGCAGAACAAAGATGCAAGTTTATACAAAATATGCACTTTTTTTCCATTAAAAGCTTTGCATGTTAACAGAGAAAACAAGTCCTGTCTCCCAACATTTAATCCATCTTTTTTTTTTTTGTCAACAAATTGTAACAGAAATAATATGCACACTTATGCACAGACAGGATGCTAATTACAGTTTAATAGTTTATACAAACAATAAATGCTCTTTTTTTTTTTCATAGTCTCTTAATGCAAACTTATATGCCAGAGGTTTGTGTTCAAATGAAAATTTCACTCTAACTGAGAGAAATGGCTGAGTAGGAACAGATAATAAACCTTCAAGTGATTCCCTTTACCTAGTGCTGTATCTGTACAAGTTTCCTATTGGCTGGTCAGACATCACATTAAATACACTCAAGAGCGTAGAAATATTCATTACAGGCATTTTGACGGATTTTACAAATCTGAAAATGCAGCAGGTTCTTGGAAAACATGCCAGCTGAGGGACTAAGGGTATTAAGAGAGCGAAGCTGGCTCCAGTGAAAGGGACTGGGGAAGGAGAGCTGTTACAGGCATGACAGTTTGTATGTGTGTGTGCACGTGTGTGTGTTTTGTTTTTGCCAAGATGGGTGAAATAGGCTATTGGGCTTGGGTTGTTTCTTTGCCAGGTAAGCCACATTTAAGTAAAGAAAAAAAAAATCCACAAGCTCTGAAATGACTTAGATAGCAAACATCAAGCGATAGGAGGAATGGGTTGTATAATTAAGGGGTTTATAGTCCAGAATATTGCAAAGGAAGGAGCTAATGGGGGAAATTTGAGGCTCTGACTGTCACTGACATTTTCCAAAAGGTCTTTTTTCCCAAAGCACCTATCTCCTGGTGCTCAACGTAATGATGGCCTGCCAGTTGAAGAGACAAGGTGCTATCTGTAAATCACAGTCCTCCCTCAGTGATCCACGTCCATTGGTGATAGCTATGATGGTTACTTTGCTGGAAGAGAGGGACAGAGATGGACAGAGGTTATTGAATTGTATGAGTATCAAATGTCAAATAAACAAAGATGAAGTAAAACAAATAATTCCCTGTAGTTTCAAATTGCTGTCTTATAACACAAACGGGTCTACAGTCTGTGTGTGTTGTGTTTCAGTATCCGAATATGCAACATCTACAGTGGGCTGCGTGTTAAATACCCAATAAATTACCAATTCAATGAGAAATTAATCAGATTTATCCTACCTTAACAGCCTGATAGCAGACAACGATCTAATGGCTCTGGAAGCTAATTAATTAAAATAGGGGGGGAATTCTTAAAAACAAGTTATCTGTGCTTCTTCGACATTTTGCTGTGACATACAAATCCTTCACTTGTTCCAATCTGACCTATCCAAACAACCCAGGTTGTTGATCACTTGACCCAGTGGAGTTCAGAGGTCAGCCACTTCAAACAGCTATCAGTGTGCTGCAGGTTGCAGCAACGCCATAAAACTGCTGTTTCTTATCTGAACTCTTTGACCCCTCATTAACCCCTCGCTGCTGCTTTGAGAATTATCACCTGACACAGAGGAGCAGAAATCCTTCACAGCATCTAGTGGGCTCGTGTGTATGTGTGTTTGAGCCAGTGATAGAAAAAGTAAGCTCACTAACACTCGCCTGAGCTGGCGAGTGTTAGTGAGCATGCAGGTCAAACAAAGAGTGAGCTGATGAAGAAAACAAGACCATTGCTGCCCAACTGGGAATACAGTCTTGGTTTCTTTACTTGTTGCTGAAGCTGTCCTTCTCTTTAACAAAAAAGGAATTTGAATTATATACAATTATGTGTACTTTTAGCACAGTGGCAGTATGGGGGATCAACGTTGATGGGCTGCCTACATACCTCAAGGCAAACAACATAGTAACTATTTAAGGCCAAGCCAGTGACACGGTTATTACCAACAATATGTTGTAAATTTGTTTGAGCTAAATCTGTTAAGCCAACTTAGAATTCATAGGCAAACTCTTCCCTCATTCAAACATGGCTTTTCAACATTTATTCATTGATGAGTCACCTGTGAGGTGGCAAGTAAGGTACCAATGGTGGGTAAACAGGCCCACCTCATATGTGCTCATAAATATCAGCATTGCAGAACTCTATTTTACTAATGGTCCTGCTGCCACTCAACTGATTCCAAGATGCTTTACGTTCATGAAGACACAGAAATTCTGGCCTGAGTTGTTATATTTTTTTGGTCAGCAAAGACACATAAATGAATTATGAGGGGCAATAATGTGTTAAAAACATCTTTTTTTTTTTTTTGTTTAGTCTATAAGGTACAACCAATATGTATAAAAGGCTGTTGATGCAGTGCTGGGACACCTCTCTGGGGTTTTAATGAACTACCAAATAACCAAAAAAATAAAAAAAAATAAAAAAACAACCCAGCAATGCCACTTCAACACAGTGCAACTGTTGTGTAAAGGTTTATTGTTTGGACATAACCTGAATGTGAAAAAAGACGTGTTATATTTTGGCCTTCAGCAGATGTCCCAGGGTTAAAAGCACGATTTGTTGTGATACTACACATCCATGCAGTAGATGGCTTCTTTACTTAAATGATAGCAATGTGATACTGTGCTTTAAGCGTTCACAAAGAGTTTGTGCAGCTCACCAGGTCATTAAAGAGTTTTTACAGTATTAAAATTTATAGTTTGATCCCCATGTTATCTCTTACTGCCAATTTGTTTTTAAAAGGAGAACTATGAAGGTTTTATAATGGTCATCAAAAACCATTGGGCCATGACTAACATGTTAGTTTTCACCAAAGGTGGGCTGTAACACGGTTCACCTTATCTTTTATTAGAACATTAACAGACCGTGCATCTCACACAGAAGCTCTACAACCAACAGTATAATTCAAACATTTAAAATCAATAATTATAAATAGAAATAGATAAATTTTACCTGGCCAAATGATAGCTGTGTGGGTGGACTTCTGATGTCTAATAAATGAGACAATTAGTCTCAGGAAGAAGTAACTTATCAGAAAGCTTAAAAGCTTGTTCCCATAGATGTAACAGTGATTATAAACAAACCACTTCTGGCAATGAAAATGATTTAAACTGCTTTTTTTTTTTTTTTTTTTTTGCAAATTTAGTAGTTTTTTAAATGTTCTGTTTAAACTGCAGCTTTTGGTATGAAAACTGCGATAGGTAGCATGTTGAAAGAACTGCTGAGGTTTGGAAAAGATAATGGTTTGGGATACAATACACATTTTCACAATAGTCACTTGCTTACATTGACATTTTGACTAAAATAACAGACCTAAATGTCAACCTAAATTTCAATGTTGACACAAAATCAGAAACTCACAAATATTTCTGGATACATCAGTAAATAATGACATTAAATTAATGCTGAACTACAGAATATGCATGAAGATCGGCAAAATTAAAGACTACAGATACCTTTGTAAAATTTCACTCCGGTACATACACATTTTCTTTTACCTATATCAATTTGGACCAAAGTATTGGATGAACAGATTAATTAATCTACTTAGAGTTTTGGAAATAAATTTATATGGCTAAAAGAAAATGTTAATGGGAACACTTTTAAAAAGAAGATAAGAAACAATAACTTCCAGAACAAAGATTTTATTCAACAGCTAAAACTACAGTAAATGACTGTAGTACACCAGAACCTCTTATCTGATAACTGCTTTTATAACACAAGTATGAGGGTGTTTGATAATTTGCACAAGTTAGAAGTAGAATAAAAAAAAACTTACACTTAAAAAATACCAGCCTAGATTTTTTGATCAGTCTTATACAAGTAGCTATAATTCTTTCCTATGTTATAAATTGTACTTTAAATCACTATAATATTGTACTATAAAATAAATGTGCTTTCGGCCAGCACACTGATGACTCATTCAGGATGTTCCTCTAGGTCCTATTTTAAACAAATATGGTTGAAATGCTTATTTTATGGACAGTATAGACTGGATTAAGGACTAAATATGGTATCTAATGCAACAGACTTCCTACACAGGTGATAATGGTGTAGGTGATTTAGGTAACTAAATGGTTATATTACATCATTTTTATATCAAATGTAGCATGTTTAAACTGTGTGTGTTTGTGTTTTTAAATCTAGCTAAACCTGCTGAAACAGGCTATTTAAAGCCTTTCTCATAATGTCTGAAACTTTATGGTCCAGTGAACTTCTGCTTCCCAGAAGGAGGATAATAAGGAAGAGGAAAAAAAGTAAAAACATAATCAAGCCTCTTTCTTTTTGTCAGTCTGTATTTGCTGTCCATTTCAGAACCTCTGAGTGAGACGTTATGGTAAGTACATGCACGTTTCTGTAAATATGAATTGAGCTGTGTCTGTTTTCATACTCCAGAATGCAGCAACCTCAGGAAAAACAGGCATTTAGATCTTAGCATTATAAACCCATTGGTGCCAAACTGAGCAGCCACTGATCAAAACCTTTAAGTCTACTTCAGATTCAAGTAATGTGTGCCTGAATGATGAGCATTTTCTTGTTGTACTCAAGAACAAAACAATACCAAGTGTAAGTGGGTTGTGTGACCAATGTAAAAATGGATTTAATGTAGTTGCAATTGTATCTCATAAATTGAAATTTACCTTTAGCATTTTACTGTGAATATGCCTAACTTAATTTTGCTTTTTCTTTTCAGATGTTCTTTTTTGTGTCATTTGATAAGGATAAGGCAATATTACTTTATTAACTTATGTGGAAGTGGCAAAACTGCTTGCTTAAATGTAGGGAAAGGCTTGCTTGAATTTTTATTTAACAGATAAAAGTTAAAAGGAAAATAATTTTATGAGGTCACTGACCAGCTTCATTGTATTGTGTTAATAACACTTTTGTACAGTATAATCTGTGAATGTTTGACTGAAATAGCCAAACACGTCCTGTAGAAAAAATATGTTGATGATGATGATAGCAGATAGCTCTCCATAATTCTACTACACATCTTTGTGTCAATTATGTCATTACACATAGTGGTCACATGTTTAGCTCACCTTTTAAATAAATAAATAAATAAATAAATAAGTAAATAAATAAACTTATTCATCAGACGCTGTAAGAGTTTGACACAAAATGATAAGTGATGACCCATCATGGTTTGGAAACACCAAACTTTGGCTTCTTTTATACCCATTCTTGACACCCTCACCTGACCTTTAATCTGGAAAGTTGAGGTTTTCATGGTGCCATTATTGCATATTCTGTAAACTGTTTTTTCTTTGCCTCTCTATCAATTTGATTTGCAAATACAATCAAGTTGACTAAAGCAATGAAAATTATTTCTTTCATATTCATATGTTTATTAAAGGCTCAAATGCATGTAAAATGTACATTTTAGAAAATTTCCCCCTGTTTTCTGGAACATGATTTAAACGTGAATTGTCACTAAGGCGGGAGCAATAGTCACTTTATTCACAAAAGTGACTCCTGACATGTCAGAAAGTAACTGTAATTGGATAGGTCTTACAGGGAGATAATCAAACATTTAGAGGTTGGAGTTTATAAGTTTTACGATCTTAAAGGCCGTGAAATACAATGCATAAAAGCCTTTCCATCATGTTTTGTTACGTGCCAACAACAAATTGGAGCAAGCCTCATTAGGAAGGATTTACTTTTAAAAGCCACAAGTTTACAGGACACATGGAGAGGAGTGGCTGGTTCTGCCTGCACAATGCTGTTGACTGTAGGACACTAGTTTGAGAACTTCATATTAAAGTTTATGTTTCTTTTTGGTTTCATTCACTATTAACACTATATAACAACAGAGTCAGGGCCAGGCAAGATTTTCATAGTTGAGTTAAGGCACGGGCATGGCTTGGTTAGGGTTCAGATGGCTTATTCAGATGCTCATGGCTTGTCTTTAGCAACACTAACATCATTATTTAACATCAAAACTTTGGTTGTCAAAGAGACACAGGAACATCAGAGTCTTATGCTGCTTTTAACAATGTTTGCCAGAATATTAGATTATTTATTAATGTCTTTTCTACATTTAGTGCAACAGCGCATACAGAAAAACTGTAAATATGGATGTTCTATAAATCAATGAATGCAAACTGGGGCTTAGAACAATTGTTATGATTCCTTACCTCTCAAATGAGACAAACATACAAAAGAAAATATGAATTAGTTGAAAAAAGAACAGGTTTTCATGTTTTCTATTGATGCTGTAATAACATTGCTATCATGAATGTTTTTGCCTTTGTGTGTTAACACAAGCTTTAAAATTGTAATATAACTTGAATGAAATAGTATTTGTTGTTAATATCACTGTAATTAGTCCTTTTACTCCGATATCTCTAACATAGCTGTGCAGGTCACACTGGCACACTAAGTGGAGAGACTTCTTGAGAAAGCGTTTAAATTCCAAGAGAAAGGGGAAAAACAAATCTGCAGGCAACAGCAGTGTTTGTGTTTGCAGAAATGGTGAAAGTTCAGTCGTGTAATGCTTTTTAACACGCCCATTTTCTGTTGCATTTAGGGATCTAAAAAATATTTTATGCAGCTGCTGACTCTGTTAAGAGTGTCAGTCAAATTAGTGTGGGCCACAGCAAAGCTGTTTCCAATCTGGCTTTGTGACATCAACCCAGTATTTTTTTTGTCACATTTCACTTCAAAATTAAAAGTGCATTTTAAGAAAAAAACATGAATTGCCTTTTTTTTTGCCAGAAAGGTTGCTGTGATGCAGAGGATTAATGAGTTCCGCTTTTCCTGCTGAAACTGGCAGAACACTGAGTTTTAACCTCATCGGTCTGATGTGTGTCGAGGTGCAGCTGAGTGTGATTTCCATGTGTGTGTAATCAGAAGCAAAAGCAGCAGAACATTGAGACTATTCTGAAAGTGGTGGCAGTAAGTTTATCCTTTCTGATGACTTCCTGCAGCATCAAAGGGAAGCAAGACAAGTGGCACATTTTCTTTTGTTTAAATCAATCATTGCCCTTATACAGTGTATTTCAAGTGCTTTAAAAAATTTATTTAGCTTACTTTTGGAGTGCATTATTGCATTGCATTTTGCCATGTTTGTGCTACCTTGTATCTATTAAATTTATTTACTTGTTGACAGAATCACCAAACTTGCACATTTTCAAATACAGACAAACTAAAACATCTACTGTTTTACACATCTCTTTTATAATTTATTGCTGTTTCTACTTTGAGCACAAACAGATGGGAAAAGCCAGCTTAATGGAAGCAAGGCTGTGATTCTGCATGTGGAAGGCTATCTGTTTTTTAATCGCTCTTCGGGACATGTAGAAGTTCAGTTAATTTAGTCTCGTCTAATTAGTTCAGTTAAAACAGCTCCTGGATGTAATTCCCTATAAATACTTTACATATTTATCCTCCCAACCAACAGTTACCTGCATGGATCATACTGTAAGAACATCTTGAACATAAAAAGTTGAAGCATCTAACTCTGACCCTGACTGGCTTCGGCACTGTGCATCGTCTTCCAAGTGTCAACATTGGGTACTTTTACGCATGATCATGATCATCCTGGTTCTGAATCAAAACAATATAGAGATATTAGAACAAGCTTTAAATCCAATACACGTGATGAACTTGACAATGACAGTGATGATATTAGTAAAAGAAAACAAACCAATCAAATTTATCTTCCAAGTTGACAGTGTATTCTATACATATTAAAGACCAATTATTTCAAAGAATGGTCATATTATATCATTTAAATATATATTCTTCTTATGATTTTTTTAGCCCACATTGGAGGTATTTCTGAGATAATACTTCCAGTAACATTTGAGGCATCAGGAGGGGTTATTTAAGCAAGCACATATTTTAGAGCCGCAAGTTTCATGAGATTATGGCTCCTTTCAGAAAACTTATGTGACATTTGAGGTTAACACAACCAGTAGAATATAAGGGTTATGTGTCATGAAACTGAAATATATTTTGACAATGGGTATTTACAACATTAATGAATGAATGAATGAATGAATGAATAAAGTAGGGAAAACAGTTTTAAAAAGAGTTTAAAGCGTATCCCAAATGATTTCCAGACTTTGGACTCATGATCCCGGGAAGCCAGTCCCGATTTAAAACTCTTTTCGGACTTTTATTCAGTGTTGAACAGTGAGGCCATCAGTATGCTGCACCCCACCCCCTAAACATCCATCTTTCAGACTTATTCTTTCCTTTTTCCTTTCTTCAAAAAAAAAAAAAAAAAAAAAAGCTCGGTTCCTGTGGAGTGTCTGGTTTTGTGTGGTCCCTGCACTGTCCCGTTATTATCACTCCTCTGACGGGTTACCCCGGTCCCCCTCGCACCTGCGTCGCTCCCAGGTCCCCACAGGAATGCGCTGGGGCTTGTAATCGCTTTTGTCGGGGCCATTGAGTTGTACGGCTGACTGAAACTTCCCAACCTCACAGCACGCTGGCCGCTGAATGGGACTCAGCGTGGGGCGGCTCTCCAACCCACGGACGCTGCCAAATTCCAACAGTGGCGCTCCACAATCACTCCCACACAGGCCCATACACCGCCAGGCAGCAGGGACGGGACGGGGAAGAAGAGGGGGGATGACGATGGTGGGGTGGGATGCAGTTAGGGTTAGTTGGGCATGGAAATAGAAAAGTCATTAAACTCCAAACAAGATAGCTACTTTTTTTTTTTATTTTGGAAGTCTCGCAACTTCCGATAGAAACTGCGCAGCTTTATCAGAAACACCCCCCTCCCCCCCTCCCCCGTCCTTTAAAAAAAAAAAAAAAAGAAAGTCAAAGTTATTTTAGGTCAACAGTGATTCATTTTAAGATTTTGAGCCTCACCTCTTTTCAAAACCTCCCAGTACAGATGCTATTCCGACAATGGAGAAATCTGAAAAATAACAAAAACAGAAAACAGGGGGAAAAACGTTTGGTGGGTGCTTCTGGGCAAAGTTTGAAAATAAGCAATTTCTCTTAACTTTCAGTACATTTGTGCTACGTTTCGGTGCATTAGGTCTCTGTGCCGGCATATAGCGTGGTAGCTATGGGTAGATAGAGCAGCACTGCAGGATTAAGAGGCAGCAAGATTGTTAAACATGTCAACGTGTAATTGCACGATAAGGCCCTTCCGAGGAATTCATTGGCCCCGTTGCTTTCTCTATTCCGCGCTAATCTCACCCGGCACATTCGCTCTGTGCAATCTGTCTCCATAATCTTCTGTGACAGAGCGCACGACGAGAGCTGGCTGCTTGGTAATTTTTTTTTAGGAAAAGGGGGGAGACACGGAGAAAATATGCAGAGGCGTGATAAAGTGACGCTAATTATCCCCATTTAGGACAGGGAGTGCAAGGGATCGGGGCTTTGCGAACAACCGAGTGTGCGCTGGTGCTGATGGCCTCCTAGCACAGAATATATCGGTGGCTACAAGATAAGAGTATCGCATGGTGGAGAGATTTATTGGACCGGTCAGCTAAACACATGCACGCGCGCACGCCAGGAAAAAAAAAAAAAAAAAAAAAAAAAAGCACGCATGAGCTCGAGCAAGAGCCAGCGCGTCATACATACTGAAAGCCTGTATATGTTGCACCCAAATTGCTCACCCCTCTTCTTCCACCTCAAGGTGTAATTTATGCGGGTTAAATTTGCCAGAACGCTCCTCTTTTTTGCCTGGCGATGCGCCGTGACGCGCTCCGCCTCTCCGAGCTTTCAGTGTTAATCCGCATCTCTTCACATCAACAGATAAGATAGAAGCAGATGCAAAACACACGAGGAGGCCCTCCCCTGCCTTACGGTGCGCGCTGTGGTGCGGAGAGGTCTCCAAAGACGCAGTTTCTTTTAGGTTTATGAATTTCAACTCGACATTGTTCCTCTGATTTACTCCAACAGATTAAGGCGCATCCAGACGTAACACGCTATGAGGCCTAACAGGTTTAATTGACATACCGTGCAGGTCTTTATCATTGTAAAATAGGCCCGTTAACTATGTATTTGAAATTAATTGATTTTTTAAAATGCATAAGTAGGCACAAATTTCCCCCCTTATTTGCATCTGTATAGCTATTAGTCAGTATCTTCATATGAAGCATATAGCAATCACAGCTGCACATATCAAAAGCAGCAGTCAAAGACGAAGTCATTATTTGAGCTATTTCAATTTTTGGAAAAAATATACATTCAAGAAGATTTAATACTTCAAAATGATTCAGCGATTTAAAAACAACAATGTACCATGGAGGTATTGTCGTCAAAAGAAATAAAGGTCCATCTTATCCAAACATCAGAGTCATCAGATTCCACAGGTACTTAGCTCAGAAGTTACAATCCCTGTTTAGTAGTTTGGGCCATATTAATTTTTGTTGCGTTGTTAAAACGACTTT
Organism: Telmatherina bonti; assembly: GCF_933228915.1. Classification (NCBI taxonomy): domain Eukaryota; kingdom Metazoa; phylum Chordata; class Actinopteri; order Atheriniformes; family Telmatherinidae; genus Telmatherina; species Telmatherina bonti. The sequence goes on from NC_136613.1 coordinate 15,394,188, forward strand.
ATTTAAAATCCAGAATAAAAGCGGAGATTTTAACAAATATTTTTTGTCTAAATCTAAATTTTGTTTGCTTACTCCCACCTTTTCCCTTATCTTATATATAACGTTATAACTTGGCGTGACTAATGTGCCTGATACAGACCTGGTGCTCACCGACAGGAACAAAATGTAGAACTGCTTTATATCATTAAAGCGTGTAGTAAGAGCAAAAGTAAGATCAAATTATTTGCGTTATGACTGTTGATCATGTTCTACAGTTTACAATTTAACCAAATGAGGATATTAAGATGGAAAAGTGGAGTTTGATATATATATATATATATATATATATATATATATATATATATATATATATATATATATATATATATATATATATGGAAAAGTGGAGTTTGAGATAAATATATATATATATATATATATATATATATATATATATATATATATATATATATATATATATATATATATTTATTTATCTCAAACGCCACTTTTCCATATATATATATATATATATATATATATATATATATATATATATATATATATATATATATATATATATATATATATCAAATATGCATATAATTTCCTATGGCCAAATTCACAAGCGTAAAAAGTATCCAGTATTCCGTTATTATGGCCTCTGACCTTTAAGACAATTTAAATGTGTAATCTTCATGGTGTTCAAAGCAGAAACAATAAAATTATACAAATATGTCATTCATTCCTGATACCATATTTATATTAATGCTTAAATATCATCCTGTATATAAAAGTTAAATGCATTTTTAGTAATTCCTCATCTTTGTTCAAGAGCAACGTATGATTTAAAACCTTCAGTGATCTGTTGATGAAGGATAAGTCAGGCAGAACCCTCAATTCATTAAAAAATATATATGTGTAATTACTGTTAACACAAGCTACAAAAATACTGAGCTCATTCAAACCAGAAAGAATTAAGAAGAAATTTTCGATGCTTTAATTTAAATTAAAAACGGACATTTCAGTGACTTTTACAAGAGTAGGAAAGAAAATAGTTAAAAGCATCATTTAAAGGAAAAAGTATTTCTGAGTAATAAATGACAGTGATACTAACAGGTGGCAGTCACATGAGGCCTCTTTATACTCTACATCCATATGAAACTTTTGGAAACAAGGAATTATATTAATATGAAACTAGACCATCATGTTGGCTTGGATTTAACAGTAAATGTTTTAAAAAAATTTTTGGCTAACATGCAACTGAAATGTGCGAGGGAGGTGGAGCACGAGAGCTTTTTCCTTTATCCTTTTAATAACTTATAAACAAATTTATAATCAACAAAAAAAAAAACCTCCAACTCTTGGAACACTATCCAAAATTGTTCCCTAATGCCTGTCGATCTTTACGCATAATTATGCAAAAACAATTGGGCTGTTGAAGAGCTTGTGGGGTTCTGTGTCCAGCAGTGAAGTAAAAGAAAAGAGAAAGAATAGTTAAATATGTTTTCAACCAAACAAGAAATCGGGTGTTACTCTTGTATTTTAAAACGTGGAAACATAGGTGTGTAAAACACTGCTGAAAAAAAAATCAATCTAAGACCGTTTTGTTAAGAATCAAAGCAACATCTTGTGAAATTTATTCATTTTTTTCTTCATTGCAATATCAAGGCTTTTCACTTGCAGAAAAGCACTTAATTACAACAGCAGTTGCCCGTCATCCTTTGAGTTATTAAAATTATTCACAATTTACAATAATTAGAGCGTTACAATAAAAAGAGATGATTCTTTTCTCAAGAATGAAGACACAGGCTTCTGCAAATAAACACAAATGCTTAAGGAATGAGACTTTCCCATATCTTTTAAAGCACTTTCCCATGATTATGACACTTATCTCATTTTGCATTAACTTACAATAACCCCCCCTCAAAAAAAAAAAAAAAAAAAAAAGTGATGAGACAACTGAAGCCATGCTCCCTTCCCCATGTGAACCTGGCGTTCTCCTCAACTAAGACTGTGAAGAAGTGGACAAAAAAAGATTATAGCACAATAACCAAATATCTCAGCGTCATATTCGTTATATAATTCCACTGGTGGCTATAAAAAAAAAAAGAGCCAAGTTGAATATGTTATTTACCCTTCATTTACAATAGCATAAACATTCTGTACAAAATGCAGGGAGCTCTCGGGACCGGGGTTATTTAGAAAAGAGGTAAATATTTGGTTATGTGTTCGTTCGCAGTTTTCAATTATTCTCTGAGTTCTAAATGTGTGTTAGAGGGACCGTCCCGTTCACCCCAGCCGTGGCGCTCTGGTAATGTTGCGGCAAGGCATGGAGTCTACTCTGCATTGACGGGTCCCCGGGCTCTCCGGTCGGTAAATACATGCTTATCATCTCTCTCAAGTCTCCTGGGCAAGGACCCCGTGAGTGTGTGCTGCTGACGGGAGGGCTTACGCTCGGCTCCGACTTCACCAGCGATCCTAACGTCCCCATGGCAGCTGAGGAGGAGACGCCGGAGCCCTGGTGCTGTGTGTAGGTGATACCGCCGTAGCCGGATGGAGAAGCGTTCATGTAGCTCTGAGAGTTCGAGATGGGGCTGTATTGCAGGGCTGTCATGTCATAGCGGTGCATGGGCTGGGGGTTGTGCGAATGGTGGTGGTGTGAGTGATGGTGGTGGTGGGCTCCGCTCCCAGGATGCTGGCTGTAGGCGAGCTGAGCCTCCTGCATCATCGCAGCAGCCGCCGCGGCTGCAGCCACCTGCCCTGAGTACGCACCGTTCGCCCAGCCGTTCATGTGCGCGTAGCCGGAGCTTGCGGACCCTCCGTGACCCCCTGGGCTTTCTAACCTCTGTCCGACCCCTGATGAACTCATGCCGACTGTTAAACCAACTCCACCGCCACCGCTGGGCCCAGAAAGCAGTCCACCAGCAAGGGAATATTTGTCCTTTTTCAACAATGTCTTGGTCTTCCGTCTTGGCCGGTACTTGTAATCCGGATGCTCCTTCATGTGCATGGCTCGCAACCGTTTCGCCTCGTCGATGAAAGGACGCTTTTCAGCCTCTGACATCACTTTCCACTCGGCGCCCAGCCTCTTGCTGATCTCTGAGTTGTGCATTTTGGGGTTCTCCTGTGCCATCTTTCTCCGCTGCCCACGGGACCACACCATAAACGCGTTCATCGGTCTCTTCACTCGTTCCTGATTCGCTTTGGACCCGCTATTCGGCCCCGTTTGCCCCGCAGTCGTGTTCGTTTGGGGGCCGGGGGAATGAAGGTCAGTTTCCATCATCATGCTATACATTCACCTGATTTTAAACTTCACCACCAACACAGAAAAAAAAGTCTGTTTCACTATCGGTCAGGCGCGCACAAGTACGGGTGCGCTGCGGCTGGCTGGGTTACAGAAGTAATATTCTAACCCCAAATGAAATAAAAAAAGATGTGAAAATTAATCCGAGAAGGCATATAAATGTTCTCCAACCAGTATTTCACACCGTCTTCTGCTTGGGTCGGTTCACATCCACTGGGAGAGTATGCGCATTTGAACCACTTTCCCTGTCGGAGTTGAGAAGTTGGGTAAAGCGGCGGCCATGTGATGCGCACCGACAGCGGTTAAATGAGCCACAAGCGGCCAATGAGGTTCAAGCAGCAGAATGATTTGCATGGCATTTGGTCAGGTGACAAGAGGACCAAAGACGACAAACACACCGGAGGAGGAGGAGAAGGAGGAGGAGGCAAAAGGAGGGACAATCCCACAAATAGCACGAGACATTTGAAATGTTCAAACAGGCTCTCAGACTTCAACAACAACAACAAAAAAATATTTAAGATTTATTGGCAGTGATACAGTGGCCAAATTATGGGCTCCTGTATGTCTGTGATTAAAACAAGTCAAACACCTAAACATTTTAAAGGCGAATTTCAACAGATGTTTCCTCCAACAGACTCCTAACGCTGTTAAATGTTCAAATGGTCTAATAGTGCATTTCCGTAGCCAACCTTTCCTCCACCTTTAGGCATTATACAAGTCTATGTATGGAAAAATTGTCGCCCCCCCGCAAAAAAACAAAAAAAAAACAACAAAAAACAAACAAAAAAAAAAAACCAACAAAAAGAAAACAACAACAAACCAACAACTAAGGAGTCCATATTTGTTCTGTGGATCCGTATTTAGAATATGTGATGCTGAACCTGCGCTTCAAATCAGTTTTCAGACCACCTCTTTCTCTGCACTCTCTGTCCTCCGCTCTCCTTCCAGGTATGTAATTAAGGTATGTAGTAATAGTAGGTGTCAGAGACAGAAATTACGAGCACTCAGTGCCAAAAGTGGCACGAAAGTGATTTTGTAAAGGAAAAAAAAAAGTTGTTACTAGAGGAGAAGCCCATAAAGATGGATAGCGATTTAATGAGGTGAAATAACTGGGGTAAAGTGCGGTTATCGCCGTCTGCTGGTGATGGTAAAAGAGTCTTGGACGTACCTTCCCTTGCGGCTGTAAAAGAAATGCGAGTAAACTCCTGTTAAACACGTGGAAAACGGCTGCTTTGTCACCTGTGGTTCGCTATTTTTTTTTTTTTTTCAATTGACTCCTGGTGTATCTTGTTTAAAATCCAGGCAACTAGCCTGTTTGCAGACCAGGAGAGAGCCGCCTGCGTCTCCAAGTCCGCGCATAAATAATCCAAATTTCACAGCTGACCTCCCCCGAAAAGCCCAATCAGGCCATAATTGAAAGGGAAAACGAAATACCACTTCCCGCGGCGACACTAACGATTTAATCATTCCATCGCCCCCCCCACCTTCCCTTCCCCCTTCATTTTTTGGCCCCTTTATTTTAATTAGAGTTTAGCCAGATACGGTTCTCTGTTTAGGGCCTGAGGGATTGGGATCACTCGGACGGATCCGCGCGTCTTTGGTAATAGGGTTAACGGGATGTCACAGTGGTCAATAAACGTTTCCAGCACTTTTCAGGCCATGTGGCTTAAGGCCTGAGTACGATGATAATGTAATGATGAGAGCCAGAGAGCCACGGGGAGGTGAGTACCAGTAACACGATCATACAGCCAACAATATTAAGAAAAACAATACTCAACGTATTTTTGTGTGAAATATAGCCGAATGATTAAACACAGCACGCCATCACATGACAGATACATTTATTAAAATATACAACTTGATTGAAAGCATTCAGTCCAGAAAAAACTCCGATTGCGCTAATTAAGGCAAACTAAAGTGGATTTTTTATTTAGTTTTTTTTTTTTTTTTAACAAGCTACTGTTGTTAAGAATGTTATATATATTCTGGGGACATATTACATTTTACTTCTTGGATTAATAAAGTATTTTTCATTACATTTCATATGATTAAAAACACGAATAAAAAAAAACAATGATAGAAAATCTACTTTTGCAAATACTTTTGAAATAACTATTCATCATATTACTGTTGTTCTTTATTCTCCCCGTTGAGAGGATTTGAGGTTGTACATAGAGGATTAGCCTTCACAGTGACACTAGGACCCCGGTGGCCCCTGTTTGCTTTCTCTGTCATCCCCCATCAGTCCTCTTTAACAAACCTCTTTTCAAACCTCCTCGCTCCTTTGTGCGCTGGCTTCTGCAACAGGATGTGTGCGCACCGTCATGACGCTGCAGACTGAAGCCAAGGGTCAGAGCAGTTATCCAACCACAACACCTCCCACCCCCCACGATTTCACGATTACGCGCGCGCGCGCGCGCGCACACACACACACACACACACACACACACACACACACACACACACACACGCAGTCCTTCTACAACAATAAACAAATTCCCCCTTCAAATATCCAAAAGCGTCATACTCCATCACGCGACCACCGTGGTTTTACGCATTTCGTTCAGCCAGTTTATATTTTTGCAGTTTAACCATCGTGCATAACAAGCTCTGGATTGCATGCGGGTCGTCCCTTTAATCCCCTTTCTTCCCTAAACCAGTTAACCTGAGCGAGGACACCAACTTCCACGCGCCGTTGGGATGCAAAGTGTGTTCAGAAGAAAGTGCGCGCCTAGAACTGGATGATGTTAAATTTAGTGCAAAATAAATAAATAAAAGAATTGTGATTTATTGATTACCTGGAATTAAATTGGTTTTTATCTCAGTAGATTAAAAAAAAAACTGCATAGTTCTGTGCGTCAACTTCAAATATAAATATGTACCGATCAGACACCCCCCCACCCCCACACAAACCCCATATTACCACAACATTGCCTGTTGAAGAGTGCAAAGATAAGGTCAGTTCTAAAAGCCACCAACTAAAGGAACAGTTTGTCGTTTAATAATAAATATGGCATCCTACAACTTGCAGCGCAAAGGTGGAGCAGACGCTAACCCACCAGCGGAGGACAGAATGATCCGATCATGACACTTTGGAAAATCAAACTGAGCCGATTGGAGAGCAACTGGTAGCATCACGAGCCACAGAACTGCGCGCTGTGTGCAGCCAAATCATCGCGGGGCTCACTTGTCCCAAAATAAAAACGACAGCCTGCAGCTGGAAACACATTAAATGTGCAGCGCGTAAAGCGGAGCGCGGACGCACCGAGAGGTTGCCAACAAAAGCATTTACAATCGAATTCGCTTTACTCTACTAATGTGTACTTTAAAAGGGAAAAGCCACAACATACAGGTTAAAAATTCATCCCACACATTGTCTTTCTTTGCATATGGAATTGTCATATTGCAAACTTACTCATGTTTCTCTTGTTTCTTCTGCACCAGGCAGTGGGCAATTTTCTCCCTCCACACTCCTAAAGCCGTCCTAAACCCCTCCAAAGCTGCATGTAAGACCGCTGCTCCCACTACAATCTGGCCGCTCAAGTGCCAAGGCCATCCGTGCCCGGTGCCCAAACCCAGCACTCAACACACACTGAGGGGCAGAGACGAGAAGAAATGACATTTATTATACACTCTAAAACAGACAATTCCAAGTTATTGTTTGTCTCTGCGAAAGGGGGCTTGCTTCTAACATAATGATCGTCTTTTGTGCGGCCCAGAACAATACAAAACAAGTATTCTAATAAATAGCCACTTTCTTTCTTTCTTTCTTTTTTTTTTTTTTTTTGGCTCTCCAGGATGAATGGGTTGGAGCGGTAGGGTTCTGAAAGGCAGCTGTGCTGCATTCAGGGAGGAGGGGCGAGGACTTGGCGAGCAGCCCCGCAGCCCCTTGTCTCCTCCTGGATACTGACTCCCATTACTGATCCTGAAACAGAGAGAGATGCATAGGGTGGGAGGGAGGAGGTCGAGATGGGGGAATAAGGAGGAGACGAGGTAGCCTATATTGACTTTGGTGGTTGTTTTTATGAAGGGCATGAGCAACAATATTCCCCCGAATTACTCTGGAACTGTCAAACCTTTGCTTCAGTCTATGACGTGCAAAATATCTGATTTACTTTATATGAACCTAAACAGCTTGTAAACGTGGCTCTGACAGTTTGAGGGGGGGGGGGGGGGGGGGGGTAACGAACACACAGCAACACTATAAGACACAGCTGAGCTAATGAAAGGATTCCTAATTATCCAGGTTCACAGTTTTGAGATGCAGCATGTTGAATGGTTCACACTCAGTTCAACCGGAACCTCCCGTTTGTTTTGCAAACACAGCAGCAGAACCAGGTTGAGCAGCTCCTTCATTGTTAATGAGTCCAGGAGGCTGCATGCTGCCGACTCCTTCCTTTGCCTGTTGCAACCTGGCTTCAGCGCCGTCAGAGCTACCAAACCCCCTCACTTGTGGCTGCTGAAGCTGGCAGGTGCTTTTCCTGCTTCATACATCCATCTGTTTACTGAGGAAAGCCAAGGCGACCCATTTTGTGAGTTTTATTTCAAGCTTTTATCTTTAAATTTAGAAAAAAAAAAAAAAAAAAAAAAGAATTGACAAGAAAACTGACCATTTATTGAAGTATTTGAGCTTTCATTTTATTTTAGAATCAGCAGATGCATGTCTTCAACCAACATCCCAACAGGTATTTAGAGATGTACAATCTCCAAATAACCCTTCTGGGGTTAACTGGATTTTATTTAACTTTACTTTTCTCACTGAAAAAGGCAGGCTCCCTGCAGATTAAAGCAAATTCTACATGCATTCATCAGAGATACTTTGTCCCTTTGTGAGACACACCACATCAAATGCACATAAACCATATGAGCAGGAGATTGACACAGATTGGTGAGCTAAGTATAAGTGACTGATGTGTGGTGTGTGTGTGTGTGTGTGTGTGTGTGTGTGTGTGTGTGTGTGTGTGTGTGTGTTTGGGAGGGGTGGCGAGTGTAAGGGGCAAGAAAGACAACAACCCCGGGTGATCAGATCAAATTCAGGGCTGAAAGCGTTGAGGAAAGAGCATGTCAGATGGCTAAAAGCAAAGGTCTAAGCTCGGTTCACTGTGGTCCTTTCCTTCATGCAGAAGCCAGTAACATAACATTGAAACCTCAAAATGCACAAAAAATACATTTATGATTTAGAGTTTATGATTTATCATTCGACCCAGTATGTAGAATGATTAAGACACGTTGTCTGTTTTATAGGAGGAGATTCAGCTTTGAGAATGTGGAACTTTAAAACAGATTTTAGTAAATAGCATGTTGCATCTAAGATTTATTGAGTCCTCAGGGTGGTAACCCCAAACTGCCAAACTGAAAGTGTGTTTTTTTTATTATTATTTTTTGACAGAGAGCATAACATGTCATTCAAATCTGGGGCACTCTTGTCTACAAGCAATTTGTTCTTTTGTTGCTCCATGTGCTCTATTTTCATCTTCTTCTCTTGCAAGAGAAGAGTATACAAGAGCTTGATGGAGTGGTGAGTCAGAGACAGGATGACACAAAGTGAGAGAAGTGAGAAAAGGAGTTGGCAGAGGGGGAGAGAGGGAGACCGGGGAGGCCAATGTCAATCCCGCAGCAAACAGCAGCGGATAATCATGGGCTTTAGGAAAACACTGTGTCCATAATGCTATTACCCAGGATTACCTACTCCAGCAGAGAAGGCGAGACTCTCTTCACAATGTGCCACAGACCTTTCAGATAATCATCTTATCACAGATGACAAACCCAGAAGAAACATCCTATTATTCAAGAGGGTGGAAAAAAATCTGCAGCATATTTGGATGAAGCCATATTGTAAGCCTAAATTATTCTAGTGGAAAAAAATATCAGATTTAGAAATTAGCACGGCAGTCACTTTCACACTCTCCCCTCTTTCATTCTCTCAGTCTCTTTCTCCCTGGGTGCTTTCTCCTTTTCCTGCAGGGCAATTAGAGACAAGATTTTATGCATTGTTCAGCTTATCAATTAGCCATAACACCTTCCCCTCTGATTGGTCTGTAATGAACATAATGGTTTTAACAGTCAGGAGTTGCAACTCTTAGAGGTGCTGTGCTAATGGTGTCGCCTCGGCGATGGAGTCACAGTAACAGCTTTGCGGAAAAGCAGAAGGAGGAGGAGGTGGTGGGGGCGATGTAAGTCAGCTCTCCCTAACACATCTCTAATTAGAGCTCACAGTCAGTCATTACTGATGTAATAGGGTGTAACACTAATGGCTATCAGGCAAGCCCCCATAAACAACAGAGGGGGGCTCTTGTAAGGTGAGAGGAGCAGAAAATTTATGGGAGTCGGGGGGTGGGGTAGGTGAGGAGGAAAGGTGAGATGGAAAGTTTGGGTGTTGAGTGTGTGCTGTGGGGTTCAAGGAGGGATTTTGGGAAAAGTGTGCCTTACAGCAGAGAAGGTTTTTAAGCATATAGTCAGACAAGGTCATGGCCCATTAATGGAAAGACACTTTGATATTGGTGAAATCTGTCATGCTAGGCAAGGCAGATGTAGAGGCTGACAAGACAAAAAGAAAAAGAAATTAAGGAGGCATGAGTCTGTTTGTTCAGGGAAAGTCAGATAACCAGCGGAGCCAGGTTGACTGGAAAGAAGGAAGGCAGCAAGGCAGATTTACAGTAAACTACTTTGGCACTTACACCTTGTTAGTACTGATGTACTCTGCAGCCCATTCAGCCACTGATGCACATTTTTACACTTTTCAATACCAAATTGTGGCAGCTGTAGCAAAACAAAGTGATGGGAGTAAGCAGAAGTGAATAAGATGACAGGAAAGAAATAATGGGAGAAATTAAAAGTCAGTTCTGTACAGTGAGAACTCCACCTCTGTGTGCGAGTAGAGGGAACAAAAGTCTGGGCAGGCTTTTGAAAGATTTACTTCAGCCTTTGTGGATCCAAAGTACAGCATTCTTTTTTTTGTTTTAGCTTTTATTCTATGTAGAATAAAAAAAACATCTGTGTGACTACATGATCTTAACAGCTTATTATTGGCATAACATCACTTTGATGAAACAAGTTGGAAAGTAAGTTTCACAACAAAAAGTAAAGAAAAACCAAAAAGTAGAATATAAATCAATGTGAAGTTGGCTTGCTTTATAGTTTACTAACTTTTGTCCCAATAGTCTAACATCAGAGTGAGATTAAACAACATTTGTCAAAAGTGTTAAATGTAGCAGGTCCACAATGAAGGGTAAAAATGTAGTTAATGCACTTTTTCAGCAAAGAAAATGTTTTAAGCCTTTCAGAAACATAACTTTTTCCATAACATAGTACTGCCACAAATTCACAAAACTTGGTTGAAAAAGTTACAAGTCTACATTTCCTTTGCTATTGTCACATGATGATGTTTTGCTTTAAATGAAACTTTCATAATAGCAATTTTGCACAACCCTTACATGCAAGATAAAAGATGGGGGGGCATACTCAGTCATGTATGAAAACCAAACTTAAGTCTCATCCAACTCTGGGCAAAAAATTGAATACTTTTTATGTTGTTGTCAATTGTCTTTGGTTGGGGTTAGTTGTAGACAATAAATACCTGGTTAAGTTAAGATTTTGAGAAAAGAATATGGTTCAAAATGTCACATGATTATGCCTAAAAAGACTGAGTGCATTTTCCTGATGTGCCATATATTTCAATGGGAGACAAATCTGAACAGACTGGCTGGTAATACCCAGAATAGTTTCCATGAAGCCATCCATTTGTCAATCACACAGAATTAAATGTGACATTGTTCTGTTGAAATAGCCACTGGTTTCCAAGGACAAGACATCATATTAATGGGAATATGTGTCACTAAAATTCCAACATACACCTTGCATCAGTGGTACCTCCACACATATATGCCAAGGACATTGTTGTATCCTATTTCATCACAGCTGGCTTTTGCATCTTTTGCTGACAACAGCCTGGAGGGTATATTAATCTTTGGTAGATAATAGCCTACCAATGCTAATTTTTTCTAGAGGCAGCTTAAACATGGTCTCATCTGATCACTGAACACATGTCTATTGACTATGTCCACCTAAGAGAAGCCTGTGTCTTGAGAATTCAGTGATGTCCCAATATGGAGTTGATACCTGTGTCTTTCTCTTTGTGTATTATTGTTATTGGTGAACTATGCAAAGTAACAATGGTTTTCCAAGGTGTTCCTAAACTGATGATTATTGCATGATGGTTCTTGTGCAGTACCACTCAAGGCAGAGGTCAGCAACTCTGGTCTTCGAGGGGAGCAGTCCTGCAAATGGTTGGAGTTTACCTGCTGAAGCGCACCTGACACACATCAGACTTAGTTAGCAGACTGGTACAGAGCTTGATAGTAAACTCTGCGTTAGTCTGATAATTAGCCATTGATTTGAGTCAGGTGTGTTGCAGCAGGGAGGCTTTGAACGCCTGAAGACTGGAGTTGCTCAACCTTAGCTTAAGGGGTCCTGGTTACATCCAACTTAGTTTCAAACCTTTGCCCTTGTCCAGTGAAATTTCTCCCGCTTCGCTTAATCTTTTCAGTAATTTTATGTACATTATGCACATTGCAAATGTTAACAGATGGAAGTTCTTTGTAAATAAAAACAGTATTAATCACCTTACTCATTTTTAAAATAAGATTTTCTGATAGGGTTTAGCATAATAAAGTGAACCATGTCCCATCCATGCTTAAAAGACTGAGGCTTTGGTGGATACTCCTAAAGTGACACTGTTTTATTTTAATCTGCATGACTTTGTTTTATAATGTAAAGCACTTTATGTTGCTTCTGGCATGAAAAGCACTTTAGAAATAAAGTTTGATTTGGCTTCATTTCCTTTAATATCCAGTAAAGGCACCCTAGCTTTTCTTCCCTTCCTCTCCTCTTTACCATCTCATGATCTTTTGTTTATTATTATAAACCAAAATGCTTTAGAAAATCCTTCAAACTAGCTCTGATATAAATAGGATCTCAATAAACCAGCTCTGCACATAGAAAATTAGTCATCAGATCCACCATGTTAAACTGTATTAATTCTCCAGTGAAAAGAAAAAAAAGTGAAAGTCTTGAACCATGCAGGAATATTATAAGTGTAACCTATTGTGTAGCTTTACTAGCAACAGGGGTAGCTGCTTGGCCTTTGAGGAAGCTGCTGGACTTCAGGGGGGGTTCTCTATTCCTGAACTCAGTCTTGAAAGTGTGTATGAGTGTCCGTGTTAGTGTGTGAATCTGAGACTTAGGGGGGGCTTCTCAGTTGCCTAAGTACCGTCCCTCACCCAGAATTTGAAATAAGGTCATCATCCCCAGGAGGCCTCAAGTCAAAGCTCCCCCTTTTCACCTGCCCTTTAACTCTCTTCATCATCTTTTTTTCTTAATTTAACACTTCACTTGGGTCCTACCTCTTTTTGCTTATTCTCCTTTCCTTTGTTTAAATACTGTTCTCCTGTGTTTGCCAGACTTCCAAAGAAAGCATAGGCACGAAAGTAAGCAGCACGACTTAGCCTCTTCAGCTGTGCACATATTAAATATTGTGCTTCATCTCAAAAGTTGAAGCTCGATCCCCCCCCATTTATTTTTGTTTATGCATCAGTGATGGGGGAAGGGTGTGTGTGTGTGTGTGTGTGTGTGTGTGTGTGTGTGTGTGGACGGGGAGGTGTGCGTGTGTGTGTGTGTGGGGGGGGGGGGGGTCCAGTAATGTCATTGGGCCCTAAAACTGTAATTTGATTGGAGAAATGAATTTTATGGATTAGCAAAACAATAACAGAAATGGCATCGTGCGTTGATAACACAGGTAATAAGTGTATTAAAGCTAGAAGTCTGTCCTTGTGTGTGTGTGTGTGTCTGTGTGTGAAGCAGCACAGATGCATATCCAATAGGATGCAGAGTGAGCAGGACAATAACTCACTATTCTTATGCTAATCAAGGAGGCCATTAATGTTTACATTCAGAATCAGGCCTTGCAAAGAAATACATTCACTGCCTGCTAAACTGGGATAATTAGTTCCCTCTTAAACCCATATTCCATTAACTCAGGTGAATCCATCTGAGTTTCATCAAATTTATGCTTCATTTTGCATAATAAAACAATTTAAAAGATAATTACATATTCATACTACTCTGGATAGAGGAGTACCTATAAGAAACTAATGTGTAAAAAGGATTTCTGTTCTTTTTTTACTTGTATCTCAAAATATTTTAGAGTGTTTCCTACAAGTCAGAATGACCAATATATGCATAAATTAAATCTTAAACTGTACACAGCTTCTTGGAGATTAGCATTTGATGTATTAAAAGCTTGTTGTTGATATCCAGTGCACTTTGTGTGTATGACCTCTTATATTACAATGTCAACATTACGCTTCAAAGCTGGGGGGATCTTCTCTGATCATTTAACGTGGAAGAACCCCTTCCTAAATCATCAGTTCATCTCCTGCTTTCTTTGTTGCATACTTATAACTTTTTTAAGTGACAAAGGAATATCCAATTGAACGCATGAAGTCAAAATGTTTATTCTGCCCTAAGTTTCAACAGTAAGCACAACTTTGCAACACCAAACACCATAAAACTTGCAGCAAGCCACCAATTCCAGTGAATCTGAAGTGAGTGCCTGATGTGTGACTGAAAGACCTTGCAATGCGTGAATGTGCAAAAGCTGGCAATTTCACTTCACAAAAACCTCCAAATTATCAAAACACAACAAATTTTCTTCTTCTTTTACCCTTTATGTGGCATCTGTGTTTTCCCAATTTCCTTTGTGTTAGACATTTACCTCGCTGAAAACACTTATGGTTTATATAGGTAAGTAGCTTCACGTCTCACTCACTTGCACACACACGCACACACACACACACACACACACACACACACACACACACAAACACACACAAACACACGCACTGTGTAATGGATAGGAGCTGGCTGAGGGCGTCTGTCAGGGGCGACTGTTCTAATCAGAGCAGTGGGGAGAGAGATAAAGGAGAAAATAATGAGTGTGGCATCGGGCCTTTCATAGCGCAACAAAAGGCCACGGGATCAGATAGACATACACAATGTGGAGAGGAGAGGAAGGGAGGAGAGGAAGAGAGAGAAAAGAGGGGGAGAAAGGGAGGGATGAGAGGAGCAAGCACGGTGAGACAGAACAAGGGATGGCCAGGGAAAGGGTTTGCAAATATGCCTTCTTGCGCTGCAGGTGATGTAGGCAACATTAGGAGATGCAAGCTTGTGTCTGGCTTCCCTCAGAATATGCCAAAATACCAAGAGGATGGATGTTTCTATGACAACATCAATCATTTTAGCACAGTCTGTCAGCAGGAGCTTATTATAAATGCGCTTGCCAGTACATATCCTTCCATTTTCTGTCTTAAAATACTTTGCTGGCCTCCTGCCCTCTTTCTTACTGCTGATTAGTGCTGCTTCATTTACCACGTGTGATAATTTCCAGTCATCCTTTGATTATTAATGCTTAATTTACCCAGATTACACTCCTTTGATTATTAATGCCTAATTTAGCCTGATGACACCAATCATTAGACAGTGCCCAAACTAAAAGCAAACAACCTCAGTGGTCTTCCAATGTACCGATACAGCCTCTTCAACAGATAATGATACTTTTCAGAAAGGCCAACAGGCCCGTGAATGTTAAGTCAATGCTTACATTTTTCACCCAAACTCCCATCAAACTTTAAAAGGAAAAGAAATACTAATTAGAAACAGCAAGCTAGAAGAAATGAGCAGGCAGACTCAGAACAGAAAATCCTATTCAGAGACTTAATGAGCTTGTCGAAGCTGAATAATTGATTTCTAATTCTAGCCTGCAGCTGTTGACCCAACCAGGGAGTGTTTTCAATGGAACTGAAATATGTTGCGCTCTGACTTGGCACTGTTGACTTTCTGGTGACAAACCCATTACCAAATAGTGTTATTGCCCTCACACCTTCAGGTTTTATTTAAACGAAACATTTTCAAATTCAATTGCTTGATAACAAGCCAATGTACTCAGGCTACCCTTAACATCCATCACAAATAATTCCCATGACACCTCAATCCTCCCACAGATCTTGTTTAAAATTTCAGACTGGAGACAATTCGATAAAAGCCTGTTAGATTTTCAGCTAGAAGCCCAGTGAGGTAAATTCTCCCAGCGTTGGGAACCGCGGTCCATATCAGATTGTAGGTGTTTTATGTTTCGCTCATTTGCTGCGGAGTGATTCTTTGTTGCTCTGTGTGGATGATCATATCCTGGGGGCTCTGGGGCAGGAGCAGCATAGAGCACCCTGTGTGTGAACCACAGCCGCCCAGCGTCCCTGTAAGATGACCTCACGGAAAATAGGCCTAATTATTACCGTGACAGCCCGTGCTATCATATTCTGCCAGATCAGTCACTACATAGGAGAGAGAGGGGGGAGAAAAATTAACAGAAATATATACCACAGTGCCACCCCCCCACTCCCCTCCCCCCCTTTGCCTAAACTGAGCCCATTTATTTTTAATACCCTAATCAGCCAGTCCCAAAGGTGGCTTGGCTCTCACTCACTTGCACAGACAGACATAGGTGAGTACAGGTAAGGCAGCAGGGGCAAAGGAGGAGGAGGCTGATAGGGAGCAGAGGCAGTAGCTTATATGGTGGAGTTATGATCAAGACTTGAATACTTGGGAGTGCTCACGTTGCATCTTCTCTTTCTCTTGCAGAACAGCTGCCAGAAAGGTTGGCACTGCATACAATTTATTTGAGTATAAACATAAATTATACAGATTTATTTTCTTTCTACTCAGTATATAGAGGGACAAAGTGGCGGAACAGAGAAGAGAAAGGGGACCTGGAGGACATGGTCATTACAAGACATTGAGTTTAAAGGGAGACAACAGTGATTAACTGAAGGTCTGTCCGATTACTGAAGCTGCAGTCATTAGGGCCAGATCATTATATGATAGATTTCAGGGCTATTCGCCTGGTTTTGTTCCCAGAGACAGTATTCTGAGAGACACCCTGGGAATGGGACATACTATACCAAACAGCTACCTCCGTGAGAAAAACACAGCAAATATCAATACTCTGGGCCGACGTGTGCTTGACACTAATGTTTTAACTGGCTTGCTTTCATACAACATTGCTAAGTTACAGAGTAGTACTATAGAGAAAAACGAAAACAGTTTAGAGTAGAAGTTTAGACAGTAACACAAAATGTTCTAAAGTTTGCTTTTTTCTCAGTTAATTGTGTGGATTCACATGGCTCCTTTTTGCTTTTTTTCGAGCTTTTTTGTGAGTCATCAGAAACAAACAAACAAACAAAAAAAACAAACTAAACAAAATGAAAAAATAAAGCAGAAATACAATCTTTTATAACTTGGTTTTCATACATTATTTGCTTTGTTTCAGGTGAAATTGCAATAACCTCAGTGGCTTCATGACTGCATTTTGCAGCCAGGAGCATGTGCAAAAGAAACAAAGTGGTAGCCTCAGCGTAATCTTTTTTGCTTTGAGTTTAAACTAAATTATAAAATAAAAACTTTTGATCACATGTGCAGCATTGTGTAACTAACCATGTGCTGCTTACTCCTAATTGTAATTGTAAGCTGGTATAAGTCCAAAGTATAAAAGTGACCAGATGGAGAAAGACTATGAAGGATAAAATGTGAACAAATTAAATCTTGCTGGAATTTTAGGAAGTTTAACATCTTTAGCTCAGGTCACAGTTATTTTGTCTCTGTGAAGGACCATATTCTTATAAGTTCAGCAGACACACTTGCCTGCATGGCTTTGTTTATAATTTGTTCTAATTCTGATGAAAAATTGAATATCAATGTTTTGTAGAATTACACAAATATGATGGTCCTGTACAAATAAATCTGTATCTATATTCTAAGTCCACTATGTGCAGGAGTATCAACCTGTCGTTTGATGTCACGTTCTTTAAATTTGGCAAAATATTATTTTCTTACCCACCAATCTAACAAAGACTTTGTTGCTTATCTAACTTAATCTTTTCTTCTAATGCAGTTACCGTCAGAATCTCATTTTTCTCAGTTTTTTTTTTAATCTGGTTTTTTTATGCAAACATTTGTTTGGACAGCAAAATAATAGATTATTATTATTATTATTATTATTATTATTATTATTATTATAAACAACAACAACAATAATAATAATAATAATAATAATAATAATAATAATAATAATAATAATAATAATAATAATAATAATAATAATAAATAAATAAAGTCTGTCAAGAAGTGGTCCATTTGAGTGACAAGGAAACTGTAACAAGTGGCAAACTTATACAGAAGCTCAAGAACGTGGGTTATGAGAAATGGCTGCATGAAATGTTTTACTTTAAGAGAAGGATTGTTTGCAACAGGACTGGAGAGGATTATGCAGAATAAAGCATGCTGGCATAAAGTTGCTGTACTGCAGATCGAGCAGACTTATCAATGTTAAACAGCACAGTAGATTCATCATGTTGTAACATCAATGAAACATCAAATTGGTTCAAAATCACCCCTAAAAGCATGATAATGATAACAGTGAACAAGGAGTGCCACAACAAATTATTTAGTTTAGATAGATTTGATTGTCACATAATCAATTTAGTGTGAGATCGCCTGAAAAAATGAAAAAATGTGACACGACCTGAGGCAAACGTGGCTATAATTATCCAAAATAGAATAAATACCCTAAAAAAAACGAAAGAAGAATAAGTGAACAGGAACAGTTTTATATGCTGAAAATTAGTGTGATCTTAAACCAAACATTTAGACAGTACAGTCTATAGACAGCTAATCACAGATAAGAGTGATAGTTAAGTTACAACAAAAACAAAGTAATCTTCTTCAGGCATCTTTTTTTCCCCCTACTGCTGGATTTCTGATTTTGTGGCTGTTAGTACACACACACACACACGTGTTGCTACGTCTGTGTCGCTTTTGCTGTGAAAGAAAAGAATACAGTAGTAGCCCTTGTAACCCAGCCTTGCCCTTCACCCCCCCAGACCCTCTCACTGTCACTGGCCATGTGTAGTGTGTAATAGGCACTGACAGTTGTTGTGCAGGTCAGTAACCCTGTGGCCCTGTCTAATTGATGCTAAGGATCCCGGCTTGTCCTGCCATCTATAATTAACCACATCATCTACAGCCGTATGAAAGATTCAGCTGGACTGGGAGTGGTCGACACATGATCCCTCTTAACGTTTACAGCTTGTGTGTACAAATGTGTGTGTGTGTGTGTTACAGGAGTTATAACAGTGACTTGAAGAATCGTGTGATTTATTTAACAAGTGAACATGCAATAAGACTGAAGATTATCACTTGCCATTTAGCTAATTTAATCTTAAGTAAATTCCGCCCTAAAAGTAGTATTTAGATCACTACACAAAACGCTGCATTTTTTCAGGTTTACAGATAATCTTGTCATTTTTTTGTCTGTAATGTTACCTAAAAATGAAAGAAAATGTTAATTAGTGGAAAATCCTTGCAAACCTGGACCTCTTTTCCATTCCTTCTTCCCCCTACCCGAGCCTGACAGAAACTCTAAGTGTACTCATCCCTTTAGAACACCTTGGCTCTGTCTTCCCCTGCTCTCTCTTCCTCCCCCCCCCCGCCTCTCTCGCTAAGCTCTCCTGGATCACCCCACCCCACTCAACTCCACTTTGTCCTGTCGATGCCTTTGAAATACGGCTTTCAAAAATGCTGCTTTTTGAATTAATGAATCATTTTTCGCCAGGTGTCGTTGAGGGAGGAGGCGGGGTGGAGGTGAGGAGCGTTGGCGGGGGCAAAGGCAAGGGAGTGGGGGCTAATAAATACAGAGTGGAGAGAGTCTCACCACCACATATCCCTCCCCTCCTTTGCCCGGTATACTCTCCACATCTCCCCAGCCAACACACACATACACATGCACGCTCGCCTTTGCTTTCCTCCCACACCCCTCCACTCCCAGTCCTAGATGAAAGGCCTGGCTCGCTCCTGTACCTTTAATTTAAAGCTGAAAAGGAAAACGAGAGCGGGGGTGCGAAACACGCTTATGAATATGGAGAAAATTGAATGAGAACCGTCCCTTTGAATAAATCAGTATGAATATGCCTTGGCCTTGTTGGGAGGAAGGTCGCAAGAGACCCTTGGCTATACAGATGGAGAGCGGCTTGATGGACAAATGTGTTGGTGTGTTTGCGGCTGTGCCATGCACAACATGTGAGTTCTCATTATGTGCAGGCAGATGTTTTTAGAAGTTCATGATGCCATTTCATTTCTCTGTTGCTCTTTACGGCTACTCAGAAGAATATATAAAGAAAAAAAGTTAAATACTTGAGCACTGGAATCAACAGTTGTAACAACAATTTATGTATCAATATAATGTACAGAAGATTGGGAGTCTTGCTGCGGGCAAGTTTCAACATACACAGTATTGGTGTACAGAAGTAGTGGCAGAGTTGGAGAGATAAATGACATGGATGATGAATTGTAGAGAAGATGTAGAAACAAAAAAAAAAAAAAGTTGTCATAGTGAGCAAAAACCACTGAATATACCATTAGCCATTCTTCAGAACCTGATTCAGTTCAAGTGTTTATTACAAATAAGTATTTATCTATTAATTTATTTCTTAGATTAATTTTTCTAAGCAGGCATGTGTGCAGCACTTACTTATTTTAGTGTACACACATCACAGCATGTTCAAGGCATTTTGCTGCCTGTAACTTTCTCAATTGAAATCAATGTACATTCAAATTTGACTAAAAATAGACACATAGACACACACATACACACATAGACCCCCCCCCCCCCCACACACACACACACATACACACATACATACATACATTATATCAGTGAAAGATGTAGAAACATAATATTTTGGAACTTGTGTGATGCATTTCCACCCATCTCAATCAAGGTAAGATGATAAATGCAGAATTGAATTGCACTCCAACTACATAATCTAGGTGTGTTAGTTTGATTTTGAGAATTTTGATTTTGTAAAAATTTGGTGCAGTTCAAATGTACAATTTTTGTAATTTATTATTTATTGTAGTGTCATGTAAAAGTGCCAAATGTCCAAGCCAAAGTCACAACAGTTTGGAGAATCTGATGGTTTCTTGACAGGAGACCTGAAGCTAAAAGCTGTGCTGTTTGGGGCTATAAGAAAGCTCATTTTTTGCCATTTCAAATTACATAGCAGCACAAGTGAACACTATATTGTGGATGTTTACACCATGTCACTTCTACATCAGACAGTTGGAGTAGGACCATATAACACACTGTGTTGTAATTAATGGCCATGTTGTTACTGCCATTGAGAAAATGTAGCAAATTAAAATGTCTGATGCAGAAGTGATGCTATGTAAAACATCACCTAAGCAGGTTAGTGAGGTATGTTCATCTTTGGAATATCCATTGTTCACTTATTTTTTAGTTTTACCTTCTTTATGTGTACATTCCACTGTAAAGCACTTGGGCTTTTAAACGTGATATATAACTTAAGTTTGCATTGACATTGTTCACATACAGACCAATAGTCTAATATAGTCTAATATTAACTTATTTAAGGTTAATATTATGCCTATTCAAGGCCTCATAGCAACAAAGTCGCTGGTTTGATTCTTGGCTGGAAAATGGAGTTTAAATATTCTGCCAGTGTATGTGTGAGTTCTGTCCGGGTACTTTGACTTCCTCACACCTTCCAAAAACATTATCTTAATTGTCCACTTTAAATTCTCTCTATGAAAGTGAGCATGAGTTGTTGTCTCTCTATTTTGGTGATGTACTTGCGACCTGTCTCGCATGTCCCTTGCGTCTCACCTGCTAATTGGGCTCCAGCTTCTATGTAACCTTGAACTGGACAACCTTGGCAACCAGTTAGAACTTTTCATTACCTTCAAAAAAAGAAAAACTTTAAGCTAATTATTCGTTATATACCAATTTTAATCAAGCCAGATATATTACAGATCATGAAGTCTCTCTAATAAACCCCATGCAGATGGTCTCATGGAGGCGTCCCTTAACAACAGCTAATTTGGAATCCGTCTTGCCTCCTGTCTCTTCTCTAAACTCTCCAGGCAATAAGTCAGTCAAATGTTGACTCTTGCTTTACCTCTTCCTCTGTCACATTCTCTCTTTCTTTTCTTCTTCTAATGAAATGAAATAAAAAGGACAGTGTTTTAATGTTAAAAAGTTATGTTGTGTTACTTTAATCACACATTACCTACCGCTGGGGTTTTCATTCTGTATTGCCGGTACTTATGCTATTGTCATTTTTTAAAGATCTATTAACTTGTTTCTGTCAAAAAATCTGGCAACACCAGCTCTGGAGGAATTCAGGACCAAACAAGAATGTGGTGAGTAAATTAAAGGAACACATTTGCGGTTGAGTAAATAACCTAAATCAACTATACTTTAGCTTTTTAAAGCTATAGATATAATGACTTTGCATGGCAGCTAACATCACTAAGTGGATCTATGTGGGACAAAAGTCAGTAAATGAACTGTGCTCTGTAATATACAAAATGGGAACATATTTGAGTCCCTTGAAAATACAATAATTGGAATATCTTTTACTGAGATAGTCCTACACACTTTTCTGCAGATTCCCACCTGCCGCCGCCCACCCAAAACCCCATTCCGACCTTATACAACTCCCCAGCAGTAAGAATTAAACAACACAAAAACACTTCTGGGGTTAATCGTGAAAACCTCATAAAAATAAAAACAATAGATCTAATAAAATCTGAAAATAAGACCATAAAGTGTGGCCTACTGAATATCAGATCCCTCCCAAATAAGTCTTTATTAGTCAATGACTTGATAGGTGATCACCACATTGATTTATTCTGTCTTACGGAAACCTGGTTACAGCAAGAGGATTATGTTAGTATTAATTAAGCTACGCCAGCTAATTATTTAAACTTTCACATTCCTAGAACTACAGGCAGAGGAGGAGGTGTTGCAGCTATTTTTCAGTCAGAATTATTAATCAATCCTAAACACAAAACTAACTATAAATCCTTTGAATTCCTGACATTAAATTTATCTCATCCAAAATGGAATTCAGAGAAACCGCTCCTTTTAGCATTAGTGTATCGCCCACCTGGACCTTACTCCGAGTTTCTGACCGAATTCTCTGATCTCTTGTCTGAGTTAGTGCTGACTACTGATAAGGTCATTGTATTAGGGGATTTTAATATTCATGTTGATGATGAAAATGATAGTTTAAACATTTCCTTTAGCTCTATTCTAAACTCAATTGGGTTTTCACAAAATGTCAATGGTGCCACTCACTCTCATGGCCATACTCTTGATCTTGTTCTAACATATGGTATTGAGACTGATAGGCTCAAAGTATTTCCTCAAAACCCGGTATTGTCTGATCACTTCTTATTAACCTTTGAATTCACTTTATTTGATTACTCACTGACCAAAAATAAATTCTACTATAGCAGATGTTTATCAGACATTATTACAAAATTTAAACAATCAATTGAATCAATTTTTTCACCTCTACCATGTGTTAGCATGACTGAGAGTCCCCCTTTAAGCTTTACTCCTGCTCAGATTGATCAACATGCTGATACTATAACAGCTTCAATGCGTACAACCTTGGATAATGTTGCTCCCCTAAAGAAGAAGAAATTAGGTAAAATTATGAAGGCTCCCTGGTTTAATTCCCAGCTTCGAGCTCTAAAACAGGCGTCAAGGCGTTTGGAAAACAGATGGCGCTCATCAGGATTAGAGGAGTCTCGCTTAACCTGGAAAGAAAGTTTAATTGTATACAAAAAAGCCTTACGTACGGCAAGAACAGCTTATTATTCATCATTGATAGAGGAAAACAAAAACAACCCTCGGTTTCTTTTCAGCACTGTAGCCAGGCTTACTAAGAGCCGGAGCGCTGTGGAGCCATGTATTCCTTTCTCACTTAGCTGTGATGATTTCATGTATTTTTTCAGAAATAAAATTGATACTATTAGAGATCAAATTCACAATACTCTTCCTTCTACCTATAATGATGAGCCTGTTGTGGTCTCTGAAGCATCCTTAGAACCAGGATCTGACTTGTGTCTAAATAGTTTCTGTCCTGTCCAACCCTCTGAATTAACTAAAATAATAGCTTCATCTAAACCATCCACCTGTATTTTAGACCCTCTCCCAGCCTCTTTAAGGACATTTTTCCCTTTAATGATACATCACTATTAAATCTTATCAATATGTCTTTAGTGACAGGATATGTACCACAATCATTTAAAACTGCTGTAATCAAGCCTTTACTTAAAAAGCAATCTCTGGATCCAGAGGTGATAGCAAATTATAGACCTATATCTAACCTCCCGTTTATGTCCAAAATTCTGGAGAAAATAGTTTCCGCTCAGCTACATGCCCACCTGAGCAGAAATAATTTATGCGAAGAGTTTCAATCAGGATTTAGAGCTCATCATAGCACTGAGACGGCATTGGTGAAAGTTACTAATGACCTTCTTATGGCCTCAGACAAAGGACTTCTGTCCGTACTTATCTTGCTTGATCTTAGTGCTGCATTTGATACAGTCGATCATAACATTCTGTTACAAAGACTAGAACAGGTGGTCGGAATTACAGGTACAGCGTTAAGCTGGTTTAAATCATATTTATCTGATAGACTTCAGTTCGTTCATGTAAATAACAAGTCCTCCTCACAAACTACAGTAAGTCATGGAGTTCCTCAAGGTTCTGTACTTGGACCAATACTCTTCACGCTATATATGCTCCCTTTAGTCAAAATTATTAGACAGCATGGAATAAACTTTCATTGTTATGCAGATGATACTCAGATATACTTATCCTTTAAACCAGATGAAACAAATCAGCCCAATAGGCTACAAAATTGTCTCATAGACATAAAGACTTGGATGTCTAGAAATTTTCTCCTCTTAAACTCAGATAAGACTGAAGTAATTCTCATTGGATCTGAAAAACTCAGAGCTAAATTTTCCGGTTTTGTAATGAACCTGGATGGCATTACTTTAGCTTCCAGTGCTACAGTGAGAAACCTTGGAGTAATATTTGACTCGGACCTGTCCTTTGGCCCACATATTAAGCAGGTTACTGAAACAGCCTTCTTTCATTTACGCAATATAGCCAAAATTAGGGACATTCTGTCTCAGAGTGATGCAGAAAAACTGGTTCACGCTTTTGTTACTTCGAGACTAGATTACTGTAACTCTCTATTACTGGGCTGTCCTAAATATGCCCTGAAAAGCCTTCAGCTGATCCAGAATTCTGCAGCCAGAGTGCTGACCAGAACCAGCAGGAGAGATGATATTTCTCCAGTTTTAGCCTCTCTTCATTGGCTGCCTGTTAAATCTAGAATAGAATTTAAAATCATTCTCCTTACATATAAAGCCCTCCACAGCCAGGCACCACTATATATCAAAGACCTCATAGTTCCTTATATATCAAGCAGAGTACTTCGTTCGCAGACTGCAGGCTTACTTGTGGTTCCTAGAGTCTCAAAGAGCCGAGCAGGAGGCAGAGCCTTTGGTTATCAGGCCCCTCTCTTATGGAATAAGCTCCCAGTTAGTGTTAGGGAAGCAGACACCCTCCCCACCTTTAAGACTAGGCTGAAGACTTATCTTTTTGATAAGTCCTATAGCTAGGGATGGTTAGCATCCCTTAATTATGCTGCTATAGGTTTAGACTGCTGAGGTACATTTCCTGATACACTGAGCTTCTTTCCTTTTCTCTTTATCTCTCTCTTTTACCCCCCCATATCAGTGTTGCATCATTAACATGTATGTCTCCTGTCTCAGCAGGTCTCCCTGGCCGGGAGTAGCAGTTCCTGTTGTCTGTTGTCTTTCTGTCCTCTTCCCCCCACACAGCAGAGGCAGATGGCTGCCTGTCCTTGAGCTGGGTTCTGCCGGAGGTTTCCTTCCTGTTAAAAGGGAGTTTTTTCCTTCCCACTGTCGCCAGTGTGCTTGCTCAGGATGGGAGATTGAGTTGGACTCAGCTCAATCTGTTGGTTTCCTTATATAGGCTATTATGAATTGGCTTTCATTATGTTTTCCCCTCTGTCTGTAAAGCGTCTTGAGATGGCATTGCCATGATTTGACGCTATATAATTAAAGTTGAATTGAATTGAAATAGATTAAAGCTCATAAACTGAATATTGCAGCATATATGCACATAACCAGTGTCACAAAAGCTGTTTTCCTTTAATCTGGTTATGTCACCATAGGGACTTCTTAACTATATTTACCTTACATTGATTTAAATTTGTTTTTAAAAAGTACACTCCTGCTACTTTTTTTATTGGTAAATTCTAAATACACCCTTCTGAATCAACACATCACTAAATGAAATTTATTGAGCCAACTGTCAGTGATGTTGGTCAAGCCATTTAATTACAGTGACACAACTTTTATGTGTGCACCCGTTTTGAGATTATCAGGTAACTCTACTAATCCTTTTTTCCAGCAATATTCTTCCTCTTTACTTACACCACAAGTACTTCTTGTTGCCATACGTTTTTTTCTTTAACTGAAGTGGGCATTAAACGACGCATCACAAGCTCCCCTTTATTTTAAAGAACTCCCGGCTTGGGTGAGTAAGCTTCCTAAGCACAACCTAGACATTGAAGAATTTGATCAATAACACAATACATATTATTCACAGCAGTTCACTTTCTTGGGAAAACATAGTAGCAATTACTATACCACCAGGTGAGCCATTCTGCAAGAACACAATTTTACTATGTTTACTGCCAGAATTGATCTGAAATTAAATAATTAAGTTGTGATTGAATTTTAGTCTTTCAGCTTTTCAGTTTTTAATACCAACGTTGCATTACAGCATTATTGTGTTCTTGCCCATATATTTATGATACTGAGGGTACTTTATAAACAAATCACTTGACTGACAGAATATTAATTGGTAATTTAGCGAAATCGGGGTAATTGATTAATCAGTTAAAGCACAAAAATGCTGAACATCTTAATGATTTAAACAATTCAAATGTGATGATTTGTTGCTATTCCTAGTTTTGCATTAATATGAACAGGGACCACACACACTTTTAATGACACACACACACACACACACACACACACACACACACACACACACACACACACACACACACACACACACACACACAAGGAAATTGCAAGATATATTCTTAGGGATAAAATTAGCATTTTTGCCCATTTTGAATTTCTCCAAACTATAAATCAGAACTGATTGAAGCTATCCATTTAATCCACATTAAAAACAATTAAGCATTTTGTATTGTTGTAATTCTGTGATATCAGGTAAAACAAGACAGAACCAGTAAAAACACTTTACATAACCTTGTTTTTTTTTTAAACCCTTTACTGCCGATACAAGATCTTTAAGTCATTGTGCAAGTGTAACTTAATTTTGAGAGGTTGATATGCAATAAATTCTACAAATTGTTTTCTTCAGAAGATATGAGCCAATGACAGAAAACATCATACGAATATGAAAGATTTCCTCGACATGAAACAGATTGAAACATTTTCCAAGTGGGCAGTTTTTGTTTTTTTTTTGCCATATTTTAGGAGGCATCTGAGAAAAAGCAAGACAAAAGAACTAGACTCAACTGCATTCCTCTGAAATGAAACATTTTAGCTTTGACAACATGACTTATCTGGTCACTGGAAAGCCAACTTATTTTTTAAAGTTGCTGTGGTCTCATTGGTTCTCACCTCAGTTTGTAGCATTATTCCATATAACTTCTTAACATTTGACTTTTTTTTTTGTCAAACTCTACATTTTTTTAAATTGAAAAAAGCAATGAAGTAACTTTTGCACTTTTTAATTTGTTTTGTTGTCTTGAGCCAAATGATCAACAGAATTGTTCAGATTAACAAGTCAGATCCAGAAAATAACCCCTCTCAGGGTGCAGTAGCAATTAAGTTTGAAAAGCAAAGCTGTGTCCAACATTTCCTCAAATGCTGTACAATGAATATAAAATATGATGCAAAAGGATGGAAAAAAGACAACAAATCTGTCTAAAAATGTAGTACTTGATTAGAATATAATATTTATATTTTAGAATAAAGTACTGGCATCGTATGATGCAAAACAAAGTAAGCTAGAATGAAACTTTGGCATGTGTTTTCCTGCTAAAGCTGCAAACACTGTTGCCATAAAATCACACAGACAACCTTACAAAATAAAGGTCAGTCCGACCAAAGCATTTCGCAATTCATCAAACTATGGATTGCATCTGAATTTAGTGGTGCAACAAATGAATATTTCCATTAATGAAGTAAGCTTCCAATAATTTTATTATCTAACAGAGGTGTATTTACTGGACTCCAAGAAGGCATCTTAAAAGGTTTTCTTTAGAAGGACTCAGTCCCAAACTTTAAGATAAAAATTCAATATGAAACACAGAAACACAGAGGCATCATAACTGATAAGCTAAAAGAAAAAGGTTGGCATTTACTGGAAAAATAACCTAATTAATTTACTTCTTAAAATGGGCTACAGTTACCTTTCTAGTTTTTGATATCTTTGAGCCAGTAATCCACCAAAGCACAGGTCATGTTAAAGTGGTAATGGAATCCTGAAAAAGGCAGATTCTCAACAAATCAGCAGCTGAAGAGCCTTGCTCATTTTAAATTGTATAGAGGATTGATAACATTTACATTATTATATTTGCTTATGCAGCTCAGTGTATACAGAAACTGAGAGCATGGGAAGGACAGTATACGCTACAAGGAGGGTGGAGGACGACAATCAGATGCAAGGACACCATCATTTTGAGGTTGTCTCTAACACAGCTCTCTGTCTATTATGAGAGAGAGGCAGGGAGAAATTTAATTCTTACCTACTTCAGTGAACAAGGAGACACTAACTGACTCTTACTAATTAAATGCTAATTGAAGGCAGAACAGTTTTGGATGCAAGTTGTGAGAGTGCAGCTTGAATGTTTTGTGTCCTTGAAACAACAACAACAGCTCAACAGAAGGAGCTAAAAGGGGAGGTGTACGGTCTTCCTAGTCACATAAAGATGCACAGAACTGATGACTTCCATGCATGTACAGAACATACATGCACAACCACATTAATTCATTCATTTTCTGAAACCTCCCAATCAGATGAAGGGTCGCGGGGGAGCTGAAGCCCACCCCAGCAGCTATCGGGCGAGAGGCAGGGTACACCCTGGACAGGTCGCCAGACCATCGCAAGGCTAACACAAACAGACAACTTGCACAACCACATAAACTCCGAAAATGCCATTTAATCAACCTGTGTTCTGACATAAAACCAATAAGACCAAAAAATAAATGATCTATTATTCGTTTTAGCCTTAAATGTATGCTCTAAATGAGTTGAAGAAAGAAACTTCATACATGTAACATGAGTGTTTCCTAGTGGATGAAGCTACATTTTTTTCTTGTGAATATTTTATTTTTATTTTGATATGAACTCAGTAAATTTAGTTATTTTTTAGAGTTAGTCTTCCTTATCAAGTGTTAAAGGGAAAGCACAAAATTGGCCAGAAGAGAAAGTTCAGACAACAGATGATAAAACATGAAAGCTGCTTACCAAGCAGAAGGGTGCTCCTTACCCAAATGCCCAGAGGCAATACACAATGTGCAAATGTGAACATAACCAAAAAAGAAAAGAGCGGTTTTAAAGATGTATTAAGTAACTTTTCAACCTTAAATCTGAATTCTACACTCTTAATGGCATAATTGCTTATATTTTGTGCATGCGTGAAGCACTCTGTGCCCAACAGTGTTCTGAGGCTGCAAAAACACACAACTTTTTCATCTGGGACAGCCAAATTCAGCTTTACTTACTTTGTCACACGCCAGCTAAAGAACACACCTTGGCTGATTCAGCAAAGATATGCAAGAAGACTTTTTGAAGGAAAAAAGGAAAAGAAAGAAAGAAGACAGAACAAAAAATAAGACAAGAGTCAAGATAGGACTATTATTTACTGGCTGGAGAAAACTAACAGTACAGGTGGGATGCAAGATGGATGCTGAATTAGCTGTCAGTAGGGGTCATGTCACTGAGAAAATTGCAAAAGTTCTGCAGTGCATCTTTA